>NC_092710.1:61012360-61145291 GCF_047496885.1 Scyliorhinus torazame | reverse complement strand
CAGAACGTGTGGGCCTGGTTGGCCCGGCCTCCTTGGCATCGTTCGCACCTGTCCTCCACCTCTGGGAAGAACCTACTCATTCGGGCTCTGGCCAAGTTGACTCTATGTACCACTTTTAGTTGCGTTAGATTAAGTCTTGCGCATGTGGAGGTGGAGTTAACCCGTGAAGTGCTTCGCTCCAGAGTCTCTACCCTGTTTTTAGAGTTTCAATTTGTTTACATGTGACAGTACAATAAGAAAAAGGAAGAAGGTAGCCATACATGCAAAAGTACCCAGATAACATCGACCATCTTCCAGCCCTCCTTCTGCAAGTACATTGGCTTGGTTCGTCCACCGGTTCTATTTACATGATTCCATCTGGGATGGAGTGAGTGGTGGTACGGTAGGAAAGTGGATAGCACTCTTTGATCACAACTCCAGGGTCGCAGGATCGATTCCCAGGCTTGGATCACTGGCTGTGTGGAGTTTGCACGTTATCCCCGTGTGTGCGTGGGTTTGCTCTGGGTGCTCTGGCTTCCTCCCACAAATCCCGAAGGACGTGCTGTTACGTGAATTGGACGTTCTTCATTCTCTCTCTGTGTACTCGAACAGGCGCCGGAATGTGATGACTAGGGGCTTTTCACAGTAACGTCATTGCAGTGTTAATGTAAGCCAACTTGTGAAAATAAATATTATTATTATTATGTGTAGGTGGAGTTCGCCCTGTTCAGGTCAGGGCTTCGCTCCAGAGCCTCTATGTTATTTCCACCCGTAGTTCTTCCTCCCATTTTGTTCTGTGTGTCTTCCAGCTGGCAGCGCATCTCCCCTAAAGGTTGCCCATACAGGTCCCCGCACGTCCCCCACCTAAGTCGCCTGTGTCCAACAGTTCCTCTAACATTGAGATAGCGGAGGAAATTTTTGATTTGTAAGTGTTTCAGTTCATTCCCGTTGGGCAGTTGCAAACTTTCCATCAGTTCCACTAACGTCGCTAGTGTGTCGTCTGTGTAGATGTCCCTAACTGTCATTGTCTCTCTGTCCTGTCTCCATCTGTTTAATGTGGCATTCATCGTGACTGGCACGAACCGTGGTTGCTGCAGATGGAGGCCACGGTAGAACGGAGTGCTGTCTCAGTTGGTTCAATGTCCAGAGTGTGGTATTACTACTGTGCTTGCTGAGTGTTTGGCTAGCGGAGAAAGCAGTGTTGTTCTTGTGAGGGCTCGGAGGAACGTATCCATGCAGGAACTCTCCTCCATCCTCACCCATTATATTTATGGCCCCTTCGCCCATCCCCTCACTCTCCCTGCTGTGGCAGCACTGGTAGTGTTGTTGGTTTCGGAAGGCCAGGCATCCCATATTTTAGTTTCTGTAGAGGACCCTTTTGGGGATCCTTGGATTCTCCCCCCCCCCCCCCCCCCAACACATATCACACGAACGTTATGATAAATTTATCAACCGTATCAACTGTGCTGAAGAGGGACTTTGGGATGTCGATCGGTATGGAACTGATCAGGAAGAGTGACACGCCCAACACGTTCATCTTGATCATCTGCAACCTCCCGCCAAGGAGAGTGGGAGTACGTCCTTCCTCTGCAGGTCCTTTTTTACTTCTTCTACCAGGCTAGTCAGGTACGGTGTGTGGATTTGTGCCCAGTCATGGGCAATTTGGATCCCAGGTAGCGGAATTTGCTTTGGGCTTGCTTGGACGGTAGCCCTTCCTGCTCTGCCCATCTCTCTTTCGGATACACCGGGAATATTTCTCTTGCTCAGGTTGCGTTTGTAGTGGGAGAAGGCTTCAAACGCTTTCAGGAGCTTCGTCACCCCTTCCATGCTCTTTTGCGGGTCTGAGACCTAGAGGAACAGACCATCCGCATAGAGTAACCATCTGTTCCGTCTCCGAATCCCCTTCCAATTTTTTGCCATTCTGATGGACGATCGCCAGCGGCTCAATTGCCAGGGCGAATAAATGTGGGGAGAGCGGACATCCCTGCCCATATGCCCTTTGCTGCTGGAAGTATTGAGAGCTGGTGGTGCGGTATGTACGTTCGCCATGAGGCTGTGCACGGGAGTTTCTCCCAGGAGATGAACCCTGTTCCAAATCCAACCGAATACAGTACTATGTGCTCCTTGCACTCGACTCTGTCGAATGCCTTTTCTGCATCCAGGAAAATGATCACTTCTGGTGTTCTCTCTCTAGATGGGGTCAATATCAAGTTCAGAAGGCGTCTGATTTTCGTTGTTCGTTGCCTGTTCTTGACAAAACCCGTCAGGCTGTCACCTAACACCTCTGGTACGCAGTTCTCCATTCGCATGGCCAGGACTTTTGCCATTATTTTCGCGTCCATATTGAGCTGCAAGATGCGTCTGTCAGATTCACATTTGCTGTGGACATTGTCTTTCTTAGGTATCAGCGAGATTGTGGTTGGTGCCACGGTTGGAGGCAGGAAACTTCTTGCTATCGAGTCTGTTAACTTCTCCCACAAATGAGCTGCAGTGCTGCCGCACATTTGTTGTGGAAGACGGCTGGGAATCCATCCGGTCCCTGCGCCTTTTCCCTTGAATGGCGTTAATGCTCTCCATTACTTCTCCCTGATCAAATGGTGCTTCCAGCCTCTGCCTCCTAGTTTCGCCCACGACTGGCATGTCCAGACCATGACGGAATTGCTTCATACCCGAGTTCCCTTCGGAGCGTTCAGAGGTGCACAGTGCCCGGTAGAAGGTTCAACTGCTTTCCCACTCGATCACAATGCTTATTAGCTACCACCTTGAGCAAGGATCACCCTGCATAATCTGTTCTGGGCACTGGTTGCCTGATTTTAAAAAGACCGGACGAATGCACAGATGCGAACAGACATACTGAAAATTCAGGAAGACAACAGCCGATTCGGAAGCTGATGAAGAAAAACTGCCTGGACACGCAAGACTCTTGGACGAAAAGGGATAATTTTTCCTATTTAGAAATTACAGCTGCCTGATTGTGAACATCAAGAGAACAATTTCCACAGGATGGTCACGTCCACTATGTTGCTCCACTTGCCATGAATTATCTGGATTGGCGGAATCCCTCGTTTGCCGCTTTTGCATCATGAGCCCACGTGTCTGCATGGTCATGGTAACTTTCCTCCATTTAACCCAGGGAAGCAATTTTCAATAAATCCATGATTAGCCCAAATTAGCAATTCCCTATTTCGCGAATAGGTCTACCCTATTTCGAACCTCGTGTTTCCTCTCATTTCCCCCTTGTCACGTCCAGTTTGGCATCGGCCCTCTCCATCAGTCGTCCGTTCATGTTACTACAGTTCCCTCTGCCTAAAATGTCTGCGTCCAGTAATTCTTCTAGTAGTGACTGTCGTGGCGGCATGGATATGTCCTTGTTTCCTTCTATCGGAAGTTTTTAAGCTGCAGGTACCTGTATTCGCTGCCGCCAGCTAGTTGAAATCTTTCAATTAGTTCATCCAGTGTTGTGACCCTGCCGTTGGTCGAAACGTCATTCTACCTTTTAAAGGAGACGTCTGTGAGTACCGGCCTAAACCTATGGCTGTTGCAGGTGAGGGTCTTATGGTGCATTTTGCTTGGGCCAAACTGTTGTCGTAACTGGTTCCACGACTGGAGTGTTGCCACCATCACCAAGTTTGAGTACTTCTTGGATGGGGATGGGACTGCCGCCATGGCGAGGGTCCGGAGGGAGGTCCCCTTGCGGGAATCCTCCTCCGTGCGCATTCATTCGGCTTCTGGTTCCTTTATCTATCCCATTACTCTTTCTGCTGTCACTGCCCAGTGGTAGTACTGCAGGTTTGGGAGAGCTAGTCCCCCTGGATTTCGTTTGCTGTAGGACCTTCGTGGCGATCCTTGCATTCTTCCTCCCCTCCACTCCCCCCCCCCCCCCCCCCCACACACACATGAACGCCATAATTAGTTAGTTCTTGTTGGGGGTCGCGACAGGCGTCCCGGCGATAGCTATCCTGCTCGTCACGTGACCTCCCTCCCTTAAGTTACTGTCCTGCTTTTCCACGCCAGCGCCTTGAAGTTCCTACCCGTCCCATACCCGTCTTATCCTGTGTTTTTCTTGAGTGTCACTCTGCTTTCCCTCTGTCGCTACCCTTGTTGTCCTGAACGAGGCCACAATCTCCTGCATAAAGCGGTTTCCTAGGTGGTGGCTTGCTGTTGGTAGTACAGGTTGTGTTAGGGTTAGAGGTTCATCTCTGTCCCCCCCCATGGCAGCCCATTGCCGCATTTCTGATTGTTCCAGTGGGCTCCTCATCGCTTCGCTTGTTGTCGTTGCTCCAGCCCGCATTCCGTGAAGAACTTGTCTGCCTCTGCCGGGGCTGTAAAGAAATGTTCCTTGCCCTGGTATGTGACCCAGAGCTTGTCTGGGTACAGCATACCAAAACGTACGCCGTTCTTGTACAGCGCACCCTTTGCCCTGTTCAATTCGGAAAGACGCTTGGCCAGGCAAGCCCCAATGTCCTGGAAATTCTACTTCTGTGTCCTTCACAGCTGCAGTTCTTGGACTGCCTGGCCCAGCGCAGGACTCTCCCGGTCTTGGCAGGGTGTAATTTCGCTATCACCGCCCTTGGTTGGTCCCTGGCTTTCGGCTTTGGTCCCAGCGACCAGCGTGATCTGTCTATTTCTGGTGGGCGAGGAAGGGTCTACCTGCCCATCAGGTTGCCCAGCATTTGGACCACACAGTTTGAGGGGTCCCTACATTCGATCCCCTCTGCTCGGCCCAGGATGCACAAGTTTTGTCACCCCGACCGGTTATCTTGGCCCTCTACCTTTCATTTGTCACGTCCAGCCTCGTCACCTCTTTTTCAGGGCATCGATCCAGTCACTCTGGTCCGTCGCGGCCCTTTCCAGTTCTATGATCGTCGCTCCTTGGGCCTCCAGTCTCTTTTCAGCTATGTCCAGGGCGAGCTGCATGCGTCTCTGGGCTTCGGCTACTGCACCCTTCACCGCTGCCTGGGTATCCACTTTCGTTTATTGTTTTTGTTCCTTTAGTGTTTCCGAGAAGAACCTCATCCAGTTACCCCTCCCCCCAGCCCCCCCACCCCCACCCCGAGGGGGGGCTTTGTGTGCGACTGGTCTGCCCTTCTCATTCCGGTGGATCTTGGGCTTCGTCGCCTCAAGCACTGATTGGCTCGTCCGTTTGTTTCTGCTCCAGGCTCCTTCCACTCCTGGTCTCTGCTCGGACCCTGGACTGTCTTTTTCCAGGTATTTTCCCTTTCTCTCTGACAACCCCTCCCTCCCCCCCCCCCCACCCCCACCCCCGCCGTCCTCACCTGTTTAACTCAGGTTGGGCGAAGGAGTTTTTTTTTGTGGCGAATCTCCGATGAAAAGTGGCTATTTTGCTGGTGCGCGGGGGGGGGGGGGGGGGGGGGAGAGCCACTTGATGTGCAACTGCTCAGTACATCGCCGTTGCCGGAAGTCCAGACCCTGAAGTTACCAAGACAGTTTGGATCGGCTTGGGTTGTTTTCGCTGGAGCAGAGAAGACTGAGGGGCGATCTGATCGAGGTGTATATGACTGTGCGGGGAACGGACAGGGTAGATGGGCAACAAAGAACAAAGAACAAAGAGAAATACAGCACAGGAACAGGCCCTTCGGCCCTCCAAGCCTGCGCCGACCATGCTGCCCGTCTAAACTAAAATCTTCTACACTTCCGGGGTCCGTATCCCTCTATTCCCATCCTATTCATGTTTTTGTCAAGATACCCCTTAAACGTCACTATCGTCCCTGCTTCCACCACCTCCTCCGGCAGCGAGTTCCAGGTACCCACTACCCTCTGTGTAAAAAGACTTGCCTCATACATCTCCTCTAAACCTTGCCCCTCGCACTTAAATCTATGCCCCCTAGTGACTGACCCCTCTACCCTGGGAAAAAGTCTCTGACTATCCACTCTGTCTATGCCCCTCATAATTTTGTAGACCTCTATCAGGTCACCCCTCCTTCGTTCCAGTGAGAACAAACCAAGTTTATTCAACCTCTCCTCATAGCTAATGTCCTCCATACCAGGCAACATTCTGGTAAATCTCTTCTGCACCCTCTCTAAAGCCTCCACATCCTTCTGGTAGTGTGGCGACCAGAATTGAACACTATACTCCAAGTGTGGCCTAACTAAGGTTCTATACAGCTGCAACATGACTTGCCAATTCTTATACTCAATGCCCCGGCCAATGAAGGCAAGCATGCCGTATGCCTTCTTGACTACCTACTCCACCTGTGTTGTCCCTTTCAGTGACCTGTGGACCTGTACTCCTAGATCTCTTTGACTGTAAATGCTCTTGAGGGTTCTACCATTCACTGTATATTCCCTACCTGTATTAGACCTTCCAAAATGCATTACCTCACATTTGTCCGGATTAAACTCCATCTGCCATCTCTCCGCCCAAGTCTCCAAACAATCTAAATCCTGCTGTATCCTCTGACAGTCCTCATCCCTATCCGCAATTCCACCAACCTTTGCGTCGTCTGCAAACTTACTAATCAGACCAGTTACATTTTCCTCCAAATCGTTTATATGCTTTTCTTAATTTTACTGAAAGCGGTTTTGTTGCCAGTTTAGATGAGCCAAGATGAGAAAATAGCCACCTTCCAAAATTCTTTCTTTTGTTCTAGTTTCAAGTCCATTGCTCTACTTTCCCACTGTTCAAACTACCACACCAACTCCTATTCAACTTCATTACTCATCTGGAACTCAACTGGAACTGTAGAATTCCTTATTTCTTTCAATCTTTCTTTACCCTCATAAAACTAAAATATTAGTAATCTGATCACTGTCGCCGTACTTATCAACCTTCTCAAACTCATTTAAACTTGCTGGTGACCTTCACTATGGGCCTTGGCTTTTGAGATTCTCAATTAAAAACGCTCAACAACTTCAATCCAAAGTTTCTTACTTTTTGCCGTTGCTGAATATTGCTCATGGTGTCTGGTTGAAACTCCAGCTTGTCTGTTCGACAGAACTTCCAGTACAGGATTGTGATGATGACGACCACCACAAATACTGGCACGATCACTGCCACAATGATCCACAGGTTCTTATTTTCATCTGTCGGGGAAGAGGTGGCAATGATCTCCACCGGTTGTGCCAGTGCAACTGAAGTGCCGGTTCCGAGGGGACTGAAGTTCAAGGTGAGGGGCGGGAGTTTCAGGCGGCATTTGAGGAAAAACGTTTTTAACCAGGCGGTGGTGACGGTCTGTAACGTACTTCCGAGGAGGGTGGTAGAGAATGTTGCCTCGTATCCTTTAAAAAGCACCTGGATGAGCACTTGGCAGGTATTAACATTTGACGTTATGGGTCAAGTGCTCGCAAATGGGTTTGGATTGGCAGATGAGGTGCCTTTCATGCGGCGGTGCAGACCCGATGGGCCGAAGGGCTTTTTCAGAACTGTATTTTTCTGTGATTCTGCGAATGTCAAGGAGCGAAGATTAGATCATTTCCTGTTGCAGATGGTCACTGTCTGGCACATCTGTGACGTAAATTTTACTTGTCACTTGTCAGCCAAATTCTGCTTATTGTTCAGGTCTTGTTGCATTTGGACAGGTGCTGCTTCAGTATTTGAGTGGTCAGGAATTATTGTGAAATATACCTGGGCTCATAAGCACCTCTCTTTGCAGTTTGAAGCTATTACATTTCCTGCGGCAGCTTGTACGGTGTATTCAGAACTCAGTGCAGCCTAATCTCCCAGGAAGGGTCTAAGTTGGAGTATCTCTAAGTGTATATTTATATTGAACAAAGATCACCAACTTCGTTGCAATACATAATCTCAGTATAATGCATTACTGGAAATAAGTATCTGTTGAAATGTGCTTAGCGTTAGTTCCAACAAGCATGGAATACCTGACCCTCGTGGTCATATTTCTTCATGGAGTTCCTGTCACGATAGGGTGTTGTTGAATGTGGGTGACTAACTGTAGTGAAGGAGCTTGTTATATTACGAAAATCTTCAGTGACTCAATTCCGTGGCGCTGCCTACGTTTTTATAGCTGTTATAGATTGCAAAGGAGATGGACAGTTGTGTTTTTTCGTTATGGTTTAATTAAGTTAAGTTTGTTTTTCAGACGAACTGCTGCAATAAAGACGGGTTTTATCTACCTGCAGAGAGCGAAGCATCTGAATAGCGTTGCTATTGTACTCAAAATATCTGTGTGTTAGTTACACCAAATATTAATACTTCATGTTTTAGTGCCGATTATCATACCCGTCCCAACAGGTTCTTGAGAATCTGTGGGCCAAGTGTTATCTTACATCATATGACATAGGATTAATATTGGGCTTTGCCTATTTATATTCCCAAATCATTTGTTTCTTTTATCGATTCATATGCTGTGCCATTCACTGAAAAGCACATTACTCTGTGGTCAATTTCTTTTGAGAACATAGAGGTGAGTTGGACCTTGAAAGTTCGTAGTCCATGTGGTGCAGACACACGTTCAGTGACATGAGGAACATGGGAAAAACACGAGGGCTGCCTGCTCCATTACAAAAATGGGAATTAAACATTGAGGTCCAAAACGGGCTGAACTCTGATAGAAGGCGTTCATTCCTGGGGAGGGTCGCATCCCCTGCTACAGAATGGTCCTGAGATGATCTGTGTGCAGGGGATAGCTCAGATTATAGGAGAAAGGGGTTCCACACTCAAGAGTATATGGTGCTGGAAGGGGCTTCTTATCCATGGGAACCAATTCCAGTTATGGAACAGAAGGAGTGGATTGGCCAATATCATGTGACTTTTATATATCGGACGGAATATAGTATAGGGTGGGTGGGGGGGGGGGGGGGGGGGGCAATTTCACAGAGTTAAAATTGTCCATCAGGTTTAAACAGATTTCCAGCCTCATTAAAATCTTTCAGTCGATAACTGCCCTCTTGTGTGCGCTGGTGTGCACTCCCCTTATCTAAACTCATCTTACCCAAATATGAGTGGGTAGGAGGTGAATTCAAGCCAGGGTTCTGATTTTGAACATTTTGACCTCGTACGCAAACCAAACATCTTTTAATATTAATGTTTCACCCATTCTGTCACAGTGAATGTTTTATCCGTCAGTTCTATTCACTTGCCCATTGTCTGCCTTACAGTTAATTTGGTTGCGATTGTGATCCTGTCCCAGGGGAAATGTGGTCTCTCCACATGCACTACTCGCTACTTAGTGGCCATGGCAACGGCAGATCTACTGTTCATTACTACTGAAGTTATAATGTGGCGGATCATTTATTATTATTTCCCGGGATCTTTTCTTCTCATCACACATGCGTGCAGTGTTATCAATGTCCTGCGTCGTGCAACGACAGAGTGTTCGGTCTGGTTTACTGTTACTTTCACTTTTGATAGATTTGTGGCTATTTGTTGTCAGAAGCTAAAAACAAAATTTTGCACCGAGAAAACTGCGACTTTGGTTCTCGCAACAACCTGCGGACTGCTCTGTGTAAAGGACATTCCGTACTACTTTGCACAGGAGCCTGGAGAGATAATCAACAACGTACCATGGTTCTGTTATATAAAGCCAAGCTATTACACGGAACCAGCATGGGTAGTATATGATTGGTTTGATAATGTTTTAACCCCACTGCTCCCATTCACTTTTATTCTATTGCTCAACACTCTGACAGTGAGACACATCTTAGTTAGTAACCGGGTCCGTCAGGGACTGAGGGCCCAGAGTAAAGGAGAAAATCACAGTGATCCAGAGATGGAGAGCAGAAGAAAGTCTGTGATTTTACTCTTCACTATATCCGGCAGTTTCATTCTTCTGTGGTTGGTACACGTCGTAGATTTCTTATATTATAACATTACAGGAGCAAATACCCGGGACTACAGCAAGGCTGAATTCATATTTCAGAGAGTCGGATTTATGCTGCGGAATTTAAGCTGCTGCACAAACACATTTATTTATGGAGCCACTCAATCCAAGTTCAGAGAACAGCTCAAGCAGGCTTTAAAATATCCAGTTACTGTTATTATTCAAATAATCCATAAGCATACTAACTGAGACCAGGCCTGAGCTAAATTGCATTATTACCTGTTTATTAATGTAATATTTATCCCAGACTCCCAATAGGATCACAAAAGAAAGTACATATGCAGCAAGAGGTAACCGCTGGAGGTTTGGATGAAAAGGGTGCAGGGCGACTGCCATAGTGACCACAAAATTACAGGAAGATAAAGTACAGTCACCATCAGTCCTTCACTGCAACTCGTTCAATTCTCTTTGCCTCACATCCGGTTCTTGCGAAAACAACATTCAATCTGTTTAGTAATCTTCCCGTGACCGTTAATTATCACTCAATTTATTGCTGGCAACACATTCGGAGTCATGACACTTACCATTCCCTGTTGCCAATAATTCCCGTCTCTCCTTCTACAAATCAGATGGTGGAAATGGCTATGCGGTTTCACCCCTGGGGAAGCATCAGTGAAACACTCCAGGTCGAGCCTCTGACCGCACCAGTGTCTCAGTCTGACGTCTGATCGGATGGATATGACTGGGTGCCTTGGCTGCTCCCAAGTGAGCTATATTGTTAGTTATTTTCGCTCCTCGGATTCCGACTCTCTCCTCATCACGACTACCTTCAAGAAATCAAACATTGACCTCTCCGTTCATGCAAAATTATTCCCGATATCCGAACTAATTATCCAGGCGAACTCTTTGACCTTGTTGTTGCCTCTAAAATCTGTTCCCATTTTCCCAGAACTCAATATGAAATCCACCGTATCGGCGTCCTAGGTCTGCCACCGTAACACAGAGCTTATCACATCCGTGTGTGCGTGGGTTTCCTCCGGTTGCTCCGGTTTCCTCCCACAGTCCAAAGATGTGCGGGTTAGGTGGATTGGCCATGATAATTGCCCTTAGTGTCCAAAATTGCCCTTAGTGTTGGGTGGGGTTACTGGGTTATGGGGATAGGGCGGAGGTGTTGACCTTGGGTAGGGTGCTCTTTCCAAGAGCCGGTGCAGACTCGATGGGCCGAATGGCCTCCTTCTGCACTGTAAATTCTATGATAATCTATGATAATCTATGAAACTCACTAATAACATTCTATTATCTGCTTTTTTGGTTGGTTGTCACATTTTGCTGTACATTTGTGTGAAGTGTCATGAGATTTGTGGTGGGGAAGGCAGTATATAAAGATATTTTCTGCTGTTGGCCTTCGTCAGTCTTCCTTTCTCAAACACACACCTCAACGGTCACCCCTGAACCAACAATTGGTCTGAAATATATCCCAAATCCAGCTGTACCCCTAATGTTGAAGAAGAATCATAACAAAAAAAACAATGTTTTAACATGAAGGCTAACCATAACCTGAAATGCAAACTCCACCCTAATCATATTCATCACAATGTGTGGGGATAGGTGGGAGGGGGTTGGGAGAGGTGTGGGGAGACATGGCCATACTTTCATAATCACAGAATCACAGAATACTACAGTGCAGAAGAGGCCTTTCGGCCCATCGAGTCTGCGCCGACTGATGAAAAGCACTGATCGACCCACGTAAACCCATTTTCCAGACTTGGCCCATAGCCTTGAATGTTATTGTGTGCCAAGTACACATCCAGATACTTTTTAAAGGATATGAGGCATGCCGCAAGTTCCACCCTCCCAGGCAGTGCATTTCAGACTGTCACCATTCTCTGGATTAAAATATATTTCCTCAAACCCCTGCTAAACCTCCCATCCCTCACTTTGAACATGTCTCCCCTCGTAACGGCCCCTTCCTAAAGGGTACAACTGCTCCCAATCCACTCTGTCTGTGCCCTTCATAACCGTACATCTAAATCAGGTCACCCCTGTGCTCCAGCGAAAATAACCCAATCAAATCAAAACCTCTCTTTACAACTTAACTGTTCCACCCCAGGCAACATTCTGGTGAATCCTATTTGCACCCCTCCAGTGAAATTACACCCATCCTATAATGTGGCGACCAGAATTGCACATAATACTCCAGCTGTGGCCTCACCAAAGCTCTGAACAGCTCCATTATGATCTCCCGCTTTTGTAATCAATACCCCGATTGCTAAAATCACGTTTCCCATATCCCTTTCCCACCACTCTGTTAACATGCACTTCTGCCTTCAGGAGATCTATGGAAATAATATGCCAAGGTCCCTTTGTTCTTCGGAACTTACCAGTGTCAGACCTTTCTTGGTACACATCCTTGTTTAATTACGCCTTCCAAAGTGTATAATGAAAATGAAAATCGCTTATTGTCACGAGTAGGCTTCAATGAAGTTACCGTGAAAAGCCCCCAGTCGCCACATTCCGGCGCCTGTTCGGGGAGGCTGGCACGGGAATTGAACCGTGCTGCTGGCCTGCCTTGGTCTGCTTTAAAAGCCAGCGATTTAGCCCAGTGAGCTAAACCATCCCCTTTTCAGGGATAAATACCATCTGCCATTTATCCACCTATTTGACCGTCCGTCTATTTCTACCTGTAACAGAAGACACTCAATCTTACTGTTAAGCATCCGGCCAAACTTTGTGTCATCCGTAAACTTAAGTATCCGACCTGCCGCATAATCATCTATATCATCTATACAAATGATAAACAATAGGGGGCACAACACGGATCCCTGTGGTATGCCACTGGCCACTGGCCTCCAGACACTAAAGCAGTCTCCTGTGTTCCGTCGCTAAGCCAATTATGAATCCACCTTCTCAAATTATTCTGCATCCCATGTGCATTTCCCTTCTTAATAAGTCTCCCATGTGGGACACGGTCAACGTCTTTGCTGAAATACATGTTAACTACATCAACTGCACTGCCCTCATCTTAACACTTGGTTACATGCTCACAAAAATCAATCACATTCACATAGAACATACAGTGCAGAAGTATGCCATTCGGCCCATCGAGTCTGCACCGACCCACTTAAGCCCTCACTTCCACCCTATCCCCGTAACTCAATACCCCCCCCCCCCCCTAACCTTTTTGGTCACTAAGGGCAATTTATCATGGCCAATCCACCTAACCTGCACGCATTTGGACTGTGGGAGGAAACCGGGGCACCCGGAGAAAACCAGACACGGGGAGAACGTGCAGACTCCGCACAGACAGTGACCCAGTGGGGAATCGAACCTGGGACACTGGCGCTGTGAAACCACAGTGCTATCCACTTGTGCCACCGTGCATGCCCCACATTTGTTCGGCATGACCTCCCTCTGACAAAGCAAAGTTGACTATCCCTGATCAAACCTTGCCTCTCCATGTGGAGATAGATTCTCTCCTTCAGAACATACTCCAGTATTATCCCAACCACTGACGTGAGACTCACTGACCTGTAGTTCCCTGGCCTGTCTCTACAATTTTGCAGAAATGTTGGGACCACGTGAGCTGTTCTCCAGTCCTCTGCCACCTTCCCCCTGGCCAGAGAAGAATTAAAAATTTGGGTCAGGGCTCCGGCAACCTCCCCCCCGCGCCTCCCACAGCAGCCTATGACAGAATTGAGCTAAACAGCCTGGGAGAAAATTTAACCGGACGTGTGGATTTGTCCACTTTTATGCCCGCCAATATCTCCCTGTCACTCCCTGTGACAATTTGCTCAAGACTTTCACAATCTCTCTCTCCGAATTCCATTCTCTTGGGCGAAACATACGTGAAATATTCATTCAACATGCGATCGATGTCCTCTGGCACTACCCACAGATATCCTCCTTGGTCATTAATTGACACTACACTTTCCCTGGTTACGCACTCCCATTTAAATGCTTACAGAATATTTTGGAATTTTTCTTACCGTTAACAGCAAGAGCATTCTGATATCCCCTCTTTGCTCTCCTCAAAGATCCATCCTGCACTTTCTGTACTCCACTAATTCCTCTGCAGACCTGTTCCCCTTATACTTGTTAAAAGCCTCTCATTTCTTTCTTATCGTATCCTGAATGTCTCTGGTCATCCATGATTTTCTGGGTTTGTTACACCTCCCTGTTACCTCAGAGGGAACATATTGGGCCTTCAGCCGCCCCGTTTCATTTTTAAAAGCCCCCACTGCTCGTCTGTAGGTTTCCCCACAAATAACTCTTTCCAGTCGACCTTGGCAAGATCCTGCCTTACTTTGCTAAAATCTACTCTTCCCCCATTCCGAAGCCTTTTTTGGCAACTTGTCAATTATTTTGTCCATAACAAATTTAAATTGAACCGTGTTGTGTTCGCTATCACTGAAATGCTCCCCTATCTGGGTTGAAGTATCCGGTCAATTTATGTGTCATCTGCAAACTTACTGATCCTATTCCCCGTCTAGTCATCTATGTCTTTTATATAAATGATAAACTATAGGGGACACAGGACGGATCCCTGTGGTACGTCAGTGGTCACAGGTTTCTTCCCGATAATTAGGTACGACGCTGCACCATCCCTTGTTGGACCCTCTACACATTGAGCTAATGTTCTGCGCTTTGACCCTCCTTGCTGATCAACAGAGCCAGCCGTGCTGCCACTGCTCTGAACGCTGCTGTTATTGTTTACCCCGATAGGCCACCCTGTCCCCCGAACATTATCCAAAGCTGTATACTTTTTAGAGAGAGGACAGCCACGGAGATACTTGAAATGTCTGCCTGCCCTTTGGAGCGGCCACCCATCTGTCTTCCCGCACCTTGGGTGTGACCACGTCTCTATAACTCCTATCTATGACGCTTTCCGCCATCTGCATGCTCTTAAGCGCATCCAATTGTTGCTCCAACCGAACCACGTGGAATGTGAGGAGCTGCAATTGGGTACACATCCTGAGACGTAGACATCTGGAACATTGGAAGCGCAACGGAACTCCCACATGTCACAGTTAGAACACTGCCCCCACTGACAGACATTTCTAGCACTATTTTTTTCAGTACGTCAAAATACGTAGTCATTAAATTTAGTACAAATTAATTAGTTACATTAAAATAAATACTTACTACATTTAAGTTCAAATTAGTTGTATGGTCCCTTGTGCTATATTTATCCGATAAATACTAAATGCTAAATTCACTAACCTCCTCGTTACTCCGCTACTTGGTTAATTACTCTAGTTTTTCACATTTACAACAAATTACCAACCAGCCAATCAGGTCACTGCTTTATTGTGACATCGCTTTTCAGGTAATTAATTTATACTTACTGTTCCATAAGACCATAAGACACAGGAACAGAATTGGGCCACTCGGCCCATCGTGTCTGCTCCGCCATTCAATTGTGCCTGATATTCTTCTCATCCCCATTCTCCTGCCTTCTCCCCAGAATCCCTGATCCCTTTATTAATCAAGAACCTATCTATTTCTGTCTTTAAGGCACGCAGTGATCTTGCCTCCACAGCCTTTTGCACCAAAAAGTTCCACAGATTCACCACCCTTTGGCTGAAGAAATTCCTGCTCGTCTGATTTAAAGGAGCGTCCCTTTAGACTAAGATTGTGGCCTCTGGTTCTGGTTTTGCGACAAGTGGACACATCCTCTCCACATCCACGCTATCCAGGCCTCGCAGCATCCTGTAAGTTTCAATAAGATCCCCCCTCATCCTTCTAAATTCCAACGTGTACAGACCCAGAGTCCTCAACCGTTCCTCATATGACAAACTCTTCATTCCAGGGATCATTCTTGTGAATCCCCTCTAGACCCTTTCCAAGGCCAGCACATCCTCCCTTAGATACGAGGCCCCAAACTGCTCACAATACTCCAAATGGGGTTTGACCGGAGCCTTATAAAGCCTCAGACTTACATCCCTGGTGTTCTGTTCTAGTCTGCTCGACATGAATGCTAACATTGCATTTGCCTTCCTAACTGCCAACTGAACCTGCACGTTAACCTTAAGAGAATCGTGAACAAGGACTCCCAAGTCCGTTTGTGCTTCTGATTTGCTAAGCATTTCCCCAGTTAGAAAATAGTATGTCATCATTCCTCCTTCCAAAGTGCATAACCTCACATTTTTCCACATTGAATTTCATCTGCCACTTCATTCCCGACTCTCCTAGCCTGTACAAATACTTCTGCAGCCCCCCTGCTGCCTCAATAATACCTGTCGCTCTACAGATCTTAGTATCATCTGCAAACTTAGCAACAGTGCCTTCAGTTCCTTCTTCCAGATCATTAATATATATTGTGCAAAGTTGTGATCCCTGCACTCACCCCTGAGGCACACCAGTAGTCACCGGCTGTCATCCTGAAAAATACCCTTCATCCCCGCTCTCTGCCCTCTTCCAGTCAGCCAAGCCTCTGTCCATGCTAGTATCTTACTCTTAACACCATGGGCTCTTAATTTATTTAACAGCCTCCTGTGCGGCACCGTGTCAAAGGCCTTCTGGAAATCTAAATAAATCATGTCCACTGGTTCTCCTTTCTCTTACTTCCTTGTTACCTCCTCAAATAACTCTACCAGATTTGTCAGACGTGCCCTCCCTTTGACAAAGCTGTGCTGACTCAGTCGCATTTTGTTATGCCTTCCAAGTACTCCGCAATTTCATCTTTAATAATGGACTCTAAAATCTTTCCAATGACCGAAGTCAGGCTAACCGGCCTATAATTTCCCGTCTTCTTCCTCCCTCCCTTCTTAAACAGCAGTGTTACAATAGCCACTTTCCAGTCCCCGGGACACTTCCTGCCTCCAGTGATTCCTGAAAGATCACCACAATGCGTCCACTATCACCTGAGCTATCTCTTTTAGAACCCTGGGTGTAATCCATCTGGTCCAGGTGATGTAGCCACCTTCAGAACTTTCCATTTCCCCAGAAACTTCTACTTAGTGATGGCACTGCACTCACCTCTGCCCCTTGATTCTCCGGCATCCCACTGGTGTCTTCTACCGTGAAGACTGATGCAAAATAACAATTCAGCTCTTCTGCTATTTATTTATTTCCTATTATTACACCTGCAGCTTCATTTTCAGTGGTCCAACGTCTATTTTTATATATTTAAAAATAATTATTCTTATCTTCTTTTATATTACGAGCTAGCTTGCACATATTTCATCTTCTGTCCGCTTATTGCTCTTTTAGCTGCCCTCCACTCGCTTTTAAAGGTTCCCCAATCCTCTCACTTCCCACTAATCCTCGCGACTTTGTATGCTTTTTCTTTTTGTTTTATGCTGTCGTTGACTTCCCGCGTCAACCGTGGATGCCTTGTCCTCCCTTAGCATGTTTCCTCCTCCTTGGGATGAATTTGTGTTGTGCCTACCGATTATCTACCAAAATCTACTGCAATTGCTGATCAACTGTTTTCCCTGCGAGACTCATTTTCTAATAAACTCTGGCCAGCTTTTCCCTCATGTCTTTGTAGTTATCCTTATTTAATTGTAATACCTTTACATCTGATTCCAGCTTCTCCCTCTCAAACTGTAGGGTAAATTCTATCATATTGTGGTCACTGCTCCCTAAGGGTTCCTTCACCTTACGTTCCCTAATCAAGTCCGCCTCATTGCACATCACCAAATCCAGAATTGCCTGTTTCCTGTTGCCTATGACAGAGGCTCTGTCACAAGCTTCTCCAAAAAAACATCTTCGACATTCCGCAAATTCAATTTCTTGGGATCTACTGCCAAGCTGGTTTTCCTAGACCAGCTGCATATTGAAGTCCCCCATGATTATTGTGATATTGCCTTTTTTACATGCTTTCTCTATCTCCTTATTTATTTTCTGCCCCACATCCTGACTACTGCTAGGGAGCCTGCACATAACTGCCATCGGGATCTTTTTACCTTTGCACTTCCACAAAGATTCTCTCCCTTCTGATCCTATATCGCTCCTTACTATCCATTTAAGTTCATTCCTTACAAACAATGCAACCCCGCCCCCTTTGCCGATCTTCCTATCCTTTCACTAGAACACATATCTTTGTATATTTAGATCCCAGCCCTGATCCCCTTGCAGCCACGTTCCTGTGATGTACCGGCCAATTTCAATGTGTTCAACAAGCTCATTTACCTTGTTTGTACACTGCACGCATTCATTCACAACACCCTCAGTCCTGCATTTACCACCTCACTTCTCACACTCGTCACCTTTTTTGCCCTGCCTGAGGGAAATGTTGTTCTCTTATTTTTGCCCTCTATTTCCCCTTCAGTTATTACACCTCCGAAGCTAACGTTCTGGTTCCCAGCCCCCTGCCATACTAGTATAAGTCCTCCCAAGTGACTCTAGCAAACCTCCCAGCCAGAATATTGGTGCCCTCGAGTTTAGATGCAACCAGTCCTTCTGTACGGTTCCCACCTGCCCCGCAAGACATCCCAATGATCCAGAAATCTGAAACTCCCCCTCCTACACCACCAGTTAGGCCACGTGTTTAGCTGCACTGTCTTCCCATTTCTAGCCTCGCTGGCACGTGGCAAAGTGAGTAATCCTGAGATTACAACCATGGAGGTCCTGATTTTTGCTTAATGCCTAACTCCCTGAACTCCTTCTGCAGGACATCATCACTCTTCTGCCTATGCCGTTAGTACCTATGTGTACGACGACATCTGGCTGTTGAGCATCCCCCTTCAGGATGCCCTGTGTTCGTCCCAAAGCTCCGCCTCCCTGAGTTCGTGCCAACCCCGCTCCCTGATGGCTAGTTAGATTAAATCCAATTTTCTATGGCCTGTCCTCGTTACTACCAATTATAGTCCTTACTGATTATAAACCACAATATCTATTTTTAAACTATAATTGATGAAAGTTCTGAAGACTTACCGACCTTGACCACTACTAACGAATCAGCTCATTCCCTTACGTCCTCAGCTACAGCAGGGCAAGACCATTCTCTGAAAGTGTGAAAGCAGAAAAGTAAGGAGAAACGGCAAAGGGCACCTCGCCCTGCTCTGCAGACAATTCCCGCTCTGCACCACATTCCCAAGTTTAAAGCTTGAAATTCACTCTGCCTGTGGCCTCACTGAGGATCATAGAATTGACATTGCAGAAGGAGGCCATTCGGCCCATCGAGACTGCACCGACCCTTGGAAAGGGCACCCGACAGAAGCCCACACCTCCACCCTATCCCCGTAACCCAGTAACCCCACCCCACCTTTTTTTACATTAAGGGCAATTTAGCATAGTCAACCTAACCTGCACATCTTTGGACTGTTGGAGGAAATCGGAGCACCCGGAGGAAACCCACGCAGACACGGGGAGAACGTGCAGAGTCCGCACAGACAGTGACCCAAGCCGGGAATCGAAACTGGGATCCTGGAACGGTGAAGCAACTGTGTTAACCACTGTGCTACCGTGTTGCACAAAGAAAGATGTGGCCTCTCTCTCCCTGCTCATGGACAAATTGGATTTGGATTTTCTTTATTGTCACGTGTACCGAGGTACAGTGAAAAGTATTTTTCTGCGAGCAGCTCACATATCATTTAGTATGTGAAAAGAAAATACAGAATAGGGCAACACAAGGTAGACAATGAAACGACATAACCGCGGAACCGGGTGAATCAGACAGGGGTGTAGTGTTAATCATGTCAGCCCATAATGTTAGACGTTTTAGTTGCTGTGAAATGAAGAATCTAAAGTTCTTGTTCCTTTTCACCAAACACCATTTATTTCACTTCCACAGCCTCTGCCCAAAACTGTTAACAACACACCACCTGACAGAGGCCACCTGAAGACCCTTTACATATCAGTGTCAATTAATGGATACTTAACATAAATGAGACAACTAATTGCAATGTCTCTTAACCCATTACTTAACACATAAGAGGGTCGTTTAGGAGTCTGGGAACAGCGGGGCAGAAGCTGTTTGTAAGTCTTAAAACTCACTCTGCCTTTGCCTCACTCGGATGTTCCTTCTCTCCCACGGCCTGTGCGCAAAGCTCACTGTCTCATTAAACGGCGGAGATGATTCGATGGACTGAATAGCCTACTTCTGCTCCTACGTCTTATGGTCTGTGCAGGCTCTCTGAAAGAACTCTTCAATTAGTTGAAGTGCTCGTTCCTTTCTCCATAACCATGTGACTTCCCGACATAACGGATTAATTAAAATCCGTTCTGAAAGTTAGTATTGAATCTGCTCCCTTCGCCCTTTCAGAGAGTGATTTCCAGGTCAAAGCAATCCTATGCATCAAATAAACCCTTTTCATTTCCCCCATGATGATGCTGTCAATTTTCAATCCTCTGTTTTTAACTTCTTGTCTCAAAGGAAACAAGTTATTCTGATTTATTTCAGCATGCATACCTTCAGCATGCTGGACAGCTTTATTAAATGTCTCGACATCCTGTGTTGGAGGAGAACACTCCACTTTCCTATTGTTTCCAACTGTTGGCCTGTATAGCAAATTGGGGGTCCTGATTTTGAATCTAATCAGGGCCTCTCTCTGTTTTACTAATGCACACAATAAATTAAAAAATAAACGCTGTCCCTTGAGAAGTGAGATTTATTGGGTTTGTTTATTTCGAGTTGTCTATTGTCACATGTCTCGAGGTACAGTAAATAGTATTTCTCTGCATGCAGCTCAAACAGATCATTTAGTACATGAAAAGAAAATGCGTAATAGGGCAACACAAGGTACACAATGTAAATGCATAGACACCGGCATCGGGTGAAGCATACAGGAGTGCAGTGTTAAGCTGATTAGTCCATAAGAGTGTCCTTTCGGAGTCTGGTGTCAGCGGGGAAGAAGCTGTTTTTGAATGTGTTCGTCTGCATTCTCAGACTTTTGTATCTCCTGCTCGCTGGAAGAAGTTGGAAGAGTGAGTAAGCCGGCTGATGTGTTTTTGATTATGCTGCCCGCTTTACGAAGGCAGCGAGAGGTATAGATACAGTCAGTTGATAGGAGGCGGGTTCCAGTGATGGACTGGGCGGTGCTCACGATATTCTGTAGTTTCCTGCCGTCTTGGATCGAGCACTTGCCATACCAGGCTGTGATGCAACCAGATAGGATGTTTTATACGGTGCATCTGTAAAGGTTGGTAAAATTAAATGTTGACAGGCCGACTTCCCTTAGTTTCCTGAGACAGTACAGGCACTGTTGTGCTTTCTTGGTCGTAGCGGCAACCTGTGTAGACCTGGATAGATCTTTGCCGATATGCACACCTAGGAATTTGACGCTGTTAACCATCTCCACCTTTCCCTACTTCGTTGGTGCTGTCAGGGGTGCATACAGTACCTTGCGTTCTGAAGTTAATGACCAGCTTTTTAGTTTTGTTGGTATTGAGGAGGGAGAAATTGTTGCCATTACACCACTCCACCGGTTCTCTATCTCCCTAATGTATTCTGACTCGTCGTTGTTCGAGATCAGGCCCGCTATGGTCATGTCGTCAGCAAACGTGTAGATGGAGTTGGAGCCAAATATTGCATGCAGTCGTGTGTGGATAGGGAGTATAACAGGGGGCTAAGTATTCAACATTGCAGGGCTCAGTTTTGAGGTCTATCGTGGAGGAGATGTTATAGTTTCTTCTTACTGATTGTGGTCTAGGCGTCAGAAAGTTGAGGATCCAGTTGCAGAGTTGCATTGATTTCGGAGAGATATTTCGTGGATGAAATTACAGTGGTATGCTGCAAAGGTTAGGGCAAATTCTACACCCTTGTAATGTTTGAATATTGTACGAATAGCAATTACAGGCGAGACAGTTCAACATCAATAGCGGGCAAGCTCCGAGAAAGAATTAATCGGGATAAAATTAATAGACACATGAAGAAATATAGGTTGCTTAACAAGAGGCAGCATGCATTTCTGAAGGGAAAAACGTATCAAACTATCTTGCTGGGATTTTTCAATAAGGTAACAGAAAGACTCGACGAGAATAATGCTGTTGATGTGATAACATGGACTTTCATAAGGTCATCCACACCGTGCAAACAACAGACTGGCGTGAAAAATTACAGCGTATTGAATAAAAGTTGCAACTTGGATGTAAAATGGGCTGATAAATAGGAATTCCAGCATGCGCAGCAATTTGCTTTTATCCTTATTGAGTCTTGCATTTGTACCTCAAGTCACTATCCTGTTTGGGCCAGGACTTAACTTATCCTTTTAACCACTCCGGAATGAATACGAAATCCAGTCTTTATTCGGTCTGAGAATGTAAATGTCTGAAGTTGCTATCATCCCGGGAACATATTGATTCTATGTTCTATAGTGTAGGTTAGATGGCTTTTGTTTCGGTGCAACATCGTGGGCCGAAGGGCCTGTACTGCGCTGTATTGTTCTATGTTCTATATGTGAATCCATTCCTTAGCCATTTTGTATCTTATACAATCAATAAGGAGTTCTTTGAATGTCCAGTTGTCTAATTTATGTTGAAATTTGTTTCCTGGCTAATAGTCTACGTCTACATAGGTCGCCATTCCTTATCCACTTCAGGCCATATGTAACTGAAACCTAATCCTTTGTGGGCGTTTTTGTTCATCAGTCTTTGCCAAATGTGACGTGCACGTGCATAGACCGGGCCTACGTGTCTGTCAGTCCTTTCCTATTCTGGCACTATATGTAACACTGTTTCATACAAAACCCTTGGGCTATATGTGACTCGAGTGCTTAAACAGTATGGGAGTTAATAGAACTATTGTCCTTACCCACTCTGCTCCTATGCGTAATTGCAGTCATGTCCTATCTCGGTTTGTATGTCAACCATGACCTTCCACAATCAGCTAAAACAACATCTCAAGTATGAACACAGATTCATGGAATCGCAACAATATTTCTCCAGCGTTCAAAAATTACCAGACTAATATTTGAGACCATCTGACTCACACAATGAAGCACTGAATCGGGAATCAGAAACTGGACATATTGAGTTTCAATCAGGTGGACGTCTACTTAGGGGCAAAGGTGCAAATTTATACTTATCTGATCTGGTCCTTACTATACTTCAATGAGCCGGAGTTCTGGCATGTGCAATGCAACTTGTGGCAGGTAGAATATTTTCTAGTTTTTCACCCCGACCTAATTTTTTAACACCCAATCAATGCATCAACGTTGATGACACCTTATTGCAACAGTTGACATTTAATTTATTGTGTGAGAAACACTGATGGGGTGTTTAACGTGTCTTGCATCATTTTAGGGAACAGTGAGAAAATGGCCATTGACTTACATTTGAGGCTGGCTGATAGAGTTTGTTCCAGCTGACTAGCCCGTGCATTAGAAAGCACAAGAGAACCTGGTGAACATATTTCATTTCATTAGTATTAAGTTTGACTGACATATTGATATATAAGTTCACGTTTTCTTGCTACATTGGTTGGTACAGTACCTTTTTCTTTATTTCTTTTAAAATGCTTTTCAGTTTTGGCTTTGTTCCTTGCATTTTCACCAATGTTTCCAAGAATTCCCGGTTAGTCTGACCATTCTTTTGAGCTAAGATGTCGAGTAGGTATTGGGCTGCTTCCTTTCTGCGTTGATGTTTTGACAGTTTACTGATGAACTGGAATTAGAGAAAACGGAAAAGGAAAAAAAGGGAGGGGGAGAAAAGAAAGGAAGAGGGGAAAGATGAGATAAGGGAGGATTGAGAAAATATATTAGAAAAGCAAAATCAAGAGCAGGAGAAATAAAACAACGAGGGGAGATATCACGATTCTACCTACATCCACTGTATCTCCTCGTTCAAATAAAAAGTTACATCCTTGTTCTTCTGATCAAATTTGATGATTTTCCCCCAGTAAATTCCACAGTCGATTTTTTGCACACTTTTTAAACGTTCCATACCCCATGCATACTCTTAGTCTTCTCCTCACTATTTAGTTCCCCTTATGTCATTCATCATCAGCAAACCTCGCTACAACATTCTCGTCCTTCAACCAAGGCATTAGTATCTAGTACAAAGTGTTCAGACCCTACGCTAATTTCTCTGTAATTCCACGATTTACCGTTTCCACACAAAGAAATACATTTATTTTGTTTTCTGTTGTTTGGCTAATTCCTATCCATGCTAATGTATTGCTCCCAATACGTTAATTTCGTGATCACAGTAGCAGCATTCAATGTGTCAACTTATCAAGTGTTTTCGGTAAATTGTAACTGATTAGATGTAACAGTATATTTTTAGCCCCACTGCTCACTGCGTCCGCAGCAAAGTCCACTAAGTTAGCAAACACTTTTCCCTTTCATAAAGCCATGATTAATATACATGTTTACGTACCTTATCATAATAATCAGCTATTACTCCGCGGAGAACAAATTGGAGAAGTTTACAGTGAAAGAACTTCATACAATTATAAAATCCTTACAGTGCACAAGAAGGCCATGCAATCCATCAGGTTTGCACCGACCTTCTGATGGAGCACGCTACCTCGACCCACATCCCACCCTATCCCGTAACGCCGTAACCCAACCTAACCTTTTGGACACCGAGGGGCAATTTAGAATAACCAATCTACGTAACCTGCACATACTTGGACTGTGGGAGGAAACTGGAACAACCGGCGGAAACTCATGCAGACATGTGGAAACATACAAACTCACATAGAGAGTCACCTAAGGCTCGCATTGAACCTGGGTCCCCGGCACTGAGGCAGCAGCGCTAACCACTGTGCCGCCGTGCTGCTATGCAAGGATAATTGGCCTCTCGTTTCATGCTCTATTTCCCTATTGTTTCTTCTATTGGTACGTTGCATTTCCATTTCTCATGTCCTGTGTGATCCTTCCAGAATTTAACAAATTCGGGAGATTGGAAATGACGCATTCAGTATCTCTGCAGTCACTTACTTTCTAACTACAGTATATATAGGATCCGGGGGACCTGTCGGCTTTGAATCCTATAAATGTGTTTCATTTTTCTCCATTGATAATGATTATTTTCAGTTCATCCCTTACTTTTCAATCGATTTTTATACTATTATTCAGATGTATTTACTTCCTCCCACAGTGCAGACAGATTAAAAAACATGTGTTTAAACTTTCGAACATTACATTATTAGTTTGCCAGTCCCATCATTCAAGTAGTGGCTATTCAGCTATTACCTTCATTTGCATATACTTAGTAAAATCCTCACAGCTGCCTGTTTAATTTATAATTTTGCGTTATTATTCTCAATCAATTTTCCATTTCTTTCTGTTCTCATTTCGTTCAGTTCAGCTTCACTGGTTTCCAAACCTTTCTCATGTTTCTGATCGGGCGCTGACTTCCGATGACAGGGGGGAGGGGGGGGGGCGTTGCTGAGCCGTCACATCACATGTCGCTCTCCTCCGAAACACTGAATAACAGGCAAGGGGCCGGAGGGGTGAGCAAGCGGATCTGCAAACCCACAAGGCAAGGGGTGCCCGGCTGCCCCCGAGGGACGGAGAACAGCGACCAATAGACTGTCTCCCGCCCCTCTCCGCCAGGTCATGGATGGAAGACTATCCTCACAAGGGACCTGAAGTAGATGAGAGACGATATTGAGGCCAAACTAAAGACGGCAGTCAAGGTGGCAGTGACTGATGTGCTGGCCACCGTGCACGTGGCCCTCGGCAGCAAAGGAAGGATACTGGAGGCCGAGGGAACCACGATAAAGGAGCAATGAAAACGTCGACGGACCAGAGTGACTGAATCGTCTCCCGTGATTTGAAATTAAGCGGTTGATGACGGTTGGTGCATCAGAACGCAGGAGAGGGTGTGGAGGAGACAGAGGGGAATCCATCAGAGGGGGTCAGACCGATCCCAGGAAGGGGGTTCATCAGATCTATGGGAAAGAAAGCGCCAGGAAGCATAAGTGAGGAGGCGGAGCATCTCTCACCAGGGAGAAAGCATGGGGGTGGGGGCGGAAAGAGGGGGACGGCGAGGGGGGGGGGGGTGGGGGGGGGGGGGCGGGGGAGGTGGCGCAACACCAAATGGGGGAAGCAGAGGAGTAAAGAGAATGAGGGTGGTGGTGGTGGTATGGGAAATGGACATGAGGAGTGAGGCAGAAGTAGGGAGAAGGGAACAAATGCGCAGGGGGTGAAAACGACGGAGACAGTGGTGGGAGCAGGAGACCTTTAGACTGGCTGCAACAGTTCACTCTCGTGAACGTGGAACAAGATGGCATCGCAAGTTGCCACTTTGGCGGGCCCCTGAACAAAGGGAAGCCACGGAGTACAGGGGGCACGCACAGGTGACGACCATGTTGGGTGGCACCTGTAGAAAGGAAAACCCCAGAGTGCAGGGTCACAGTTTGCAAGATAAGAATCATTGATTCCACAGGAGGGGGGCGGTCGACAAAACTCCTCAACAGGATAGCCACTTGAAACGTCAGGGGACCTAACGGCCCAGGGGAGAGATCCGGAGTCGTCGTCCACCTCAACGTTATTAAAGCTGACGTAGTTTCCTCTAAGAGACGCACCTGAGGGAGCACGACCGACCTTGGCTAAGAAAGAGATGAGTGGGGTGGACATGCCATTCATATTACGGGACGGGAGACGGGGGCGAGGAGGTAGTCATATTGGGAAGTAAGAGGATGATGCTCACTGCGACAAAGACGCTTCCGGACCAAGGGGGATGGTACGTCATGGTCAGCGGTGTCCTAGATGGGGCATCAGTTGTCCCAGTCAACATGTAATCACCCAACGTGGACGGCACAGAATTTGTTAAGAAGACCATTACGGAAATCCCCGCCATAGATACTCACCGACTGATCATGGGGGCTGGTGTTGGTGGTGGTGGAACTTTAATTGGGTATAGGACCACTGACAGACATGTCAAACCCCAGAACTGGGAAAACGTCAGGCAAGGCGAGAGAACTGGGAACATTTATGGAGTAGATGGTGGCTGTGGACGCATGGCAGTTCAATCACCCAGGTGATATGGTGCTTTATTTCTTCTCGTAAGTACACAAGGTCGATACCAGGATTTACTTATTTGTAGTGGGCCGTTAGGTCCCCTGACGTTTCAAGTGGCTATCCTGTTGAGGAGTTTTGTCGACCGCCCCCCTCCTGTGGAAATGGGTGCTTCCAGGGGTAGTTCGAGCAGAGTACTGCAAGATCGTAATCACCGACCGCGCCCAATGCTCATGGAGGTGAGTTTAGAGACTTTCCGTGCCCAACGCGCACAAAGAGATTGGACGTGATCCTCTTGGCCGACAAAGTCTTCTGTTAGAAGACATCACAGGTCATAGACGAGTATGTTACGAACAACCGGAACGGGGAGGTCTCACCCTCCACGCTCTGGGATGCGCTGAAGGCTGTGATTAAATGAAAAATTATCTCCGATAAGGCATGCTGGAAATAGGTGTTCAGGATCATTCCATCAAACATACGTTTCTCGTAGAAACCAATGCAAATAATAGCGAGAGTGGGACCCACAGTGGATCTCATGGCAACACGATGTGCATACATGCTGTTATTAAAACCCAACTCGATTGCATGATTTGCTCACTTCATAAATTCAATGAATAAATTAAGGAAATGACAACTGACCAGGACATTTTGGAAGGCAGAGTTTCCCTTCCTGCCATCCAAGGAGTCAGCCGCCAACTCATCCCAACAACCATTCCAAGTGGCCCCTTATTCAGGAGAAAGTCCACCTCAGAGAGCTGCCAGTTAATCTGATTGGCTGGCAGATCTCTAATCCCAGCAGCTCCAGAAGATGCAGTGGACAGGGAAGAAGACGGCGGCTCAGCAGCAAATGATGGACTCTATTGTGGACGTCGATGGAAGATACTCTGAGGCCCCTGTTGAAGAGCTTGTGACAGAGAGGAAAAAGCTACAAATGGACTTTAACCTGCTATTCACCAGGAAGGCAGTGCACCAAATCCACCAAACACGGGAGACTTTCTCTGAACAAAGAGACAAGATTAGCCGCCTGCTGGCATAGAACATAGAACATTACAGCGCAGTACAGGCCCTTCGGCCCTCGATGTTGCGCCGACCTGTGAAACCACTCGAAAGCCCATCTACACTATTCCATTATCGTCCATATGTCTATCCAATGGCCATTTGAAAGCCCTTAGTGTTGGCGAGTCCACTACTGTTGCAGGCAGGGCATTCCACGCCCTTGCTACTCTCTGAGTAAAGAACCTACCTCTGACATCTGTCTTATATCTATCTCCCCTCAATTTAAAGCTATGTCCCCTCGTGCTAGACATCACCGTCCGAGGAAGAAGGCTTTCTCTGTCCACTCTATCCAATCCTCTGATCATCTTGTATGCCTCAATTAAGTCACCTATTAACCTTCTTCTCTCTAACGAAAACAGCCTCAAGTCCCTCAGCCTTTCCTCATAAGATCTTCCCTCCGTACCAGGCAACATTCTGGTAAATCTCCTCTGCTCCCTTTCCAATGCTTCCATGTCCTTCCTATAATGCGGCAACCAGAATTGCACGCAATACTCCAAATGCGGCCGCACCAGAGTTTTGTACAGCTGCGACATGACCTCATGGCTCCGAAACTCAATCCCGCTACCAATAAAAGCTAACACACCGTACGCCTTCTTAACAACCCTCTCAACCTGAGTGGCAACGTTCAGGGATATATGTACATGGACACCGAGATCTCTCTGCTCATCCACACTGCCAAGAATCTTACCATTAGCCCAGTACTCTGGGGAAGCCCGGTGGCACAGTGGTTAGCACAATTACTTCACAGCTCCAGGGTCCCAGGTTCGATGCCAGGCTTGGGTCACTGTCTGTGCGGTCTGCACGTTCTCCCCGTGTCTGCGTGGGTTTCCTCCGGGTGCTCCGGTTTCCTCCCACAGTCCAAAAATGTGTGGGCTAGGTGGAATGGCCATGCTAAATTGCCCTTAGTGTCCTAAAGGGTTAAGTGGGGATTCTGGGTTACAGAGATAGGGTGGAGGCATGGGCTTGAGCATGGTGCGCTTTCCAAGGGCCGGTGCAGACTCGATAGGCCGAATGGCCTCCTTCTGCACTGTAAATTCTATGATTATATTCTAAGATTGGTAGCCGAAACAACAAAAAGGTAAATGATGCATTCAAAGCCTTCTACCGGGGCCTGCACACCTCTGAGCCCTTCGATGGGGACTTGGTGATGAAACAGTTGGTCGATGGACTGGGCATGCCACCTCATGGTGAATCTCTTGTCCAACGCCGCAAGGCGAGCGTACGGATCAACACCGCCAGTTCTGAGTACTTCCAGCTGCACAGAGGCACTGGGTGGGATACCCGCTGTCCATGCTCGTATTTCCCATGGCAATTGAGCCATTGGTGATCACCTTCAAAGCGCCGAGAAGCTGGAAGGTAATCCAAAGAGCAGACAGAGTCTCTATCTATGCAGATGACCTGCTCCCCATCTCGAATCCGCAAAGTAGCATTGAAGGGCTCATGAAGCTATTGAGCGAGTTTGGAGCCTTCTCGTGCTACAACCACAATCTGAACAAGAATGAGGTCTTCCCGATGAACCCGAGAGGAGGAGCAGAAGAGCTGGGGGGGGACTACCATTCAAACTTGCCCAATGAAAATTGCACTACCTGGGTGTCCAGTTGGCCCATGATTGGACACAATCTATAAGTGCAACCTGACCAGTCTGGCGGAGGAGTAAGGAAGGACTAGAGATAGGATGCACTCCTGCTCGCCCTAGCGGGGACGGTACAGACGATCATGGTGAGCGTACTGCACAGGTTCCTCTTCCAGTTCAGATCCACACCGATCTACATCCCCAAGGCCTTCTTCAATACGGTCGACAAAATGTTTATGACGCTTGTTTGGGGAGGGGGGAGGGAAGAACCCAAGGATACCCAAAAACCCCAGCAGAGAGGAAGGAACATGGGGCGCCTGGCCATCCCAAACCTACAGTACTGCCACTGTGCAGCCACGGCAGAAAGAATGATTTGATGGGTGAAAGAACCAGCCATGGAATGGGCGATGATGGAGGAGAGCTCCTGTACAGGGATGGCCCTCTGGGCCCTCGCCACAGCAGTACTCCCATCTCCACCAACAAAGCACTCATCAGGCCCAGTGGTAGTAGCCACCCTCTGAATCTGGAACCAAATGAGGCAGCAGTTCGGCCTTACTGAGATGTACACCATGCCCCCCCCCCCATCTGTGGCAACCACAGGTTCATGCCAGCCATGCTAGATGGCACCGTTAAGAGGTAGAAACCGGACGGTGGAATACTGACCGTTTGGCACTTTTATACAGTAGGCAGGCTAGTGACCTTAGAGGAACCGACAGAGAAAGTGCAGCTATCTAACCACAATGAACTCCGGCACCAACAAATTAAGAACGTTCTCCACAAGGGGACAACAGCACAGCAACGGTTCCCGAGACACAGACTGCTAGAGGAGCTACTGGACATGGGTAATAAAGGAGAGACCTGCACAGACGACTACTAGAAAGTGCACGCTCTCCACTGGACGAAGCATGGAAAAATGGGAGGAAGAACTAGGGATGGAAATAGGCTGGGTACTGTGGAGCGAAGCACTGAACAGGGCTAATTCCACATCCACTTGCGCAAGGCTAAGCCTCATGCAACTGAATATGGTGCACAGAGCGCACTGACAGGAACCGGAATGAGCAGATTCTTCCTGGAGATGTGAGGACAAACGTGAAAGTTGGTAGATAGGCCCAGTCAACCAAAACTAAATGTTCTCGGCATGCTCCAGACTCGTCGGATTCTGGACAGCATTTTCCGAGGCAATGTGCAAGGTTGTGTGGGTGAGAGTGAAGTCGTGTTCGAGAGCGGCAGTCTTCAGGGTATCGGACAAACCAGAAGCAGACATGGGGAAGGGGCCAGGACCCTTGCCTTTCCTTCCCTTATCGCCGTTGATAAATTCTGCTAGTCTGGCATCAGCAATACAACCCACAACTGCAGACTAGCTGATAGACCTGTCGGAATTTTTCCACCTCAAGAAGATCCAATTCGCTATCCGAGGGTCAAAGGCGGTCTTCCACACAACGTGGAGAACTTGTTCCAGGACCTGTGCGAAACGAACAACCAATAGGGCGCGAGGAGGGGGGGGGGCATTCGGGAGCCAACGAGATTGCAAGGAACAGACCAGGAAGGGGAGGAGGGACGCCAGAGAGAGAGAGGGCGGAGAGGCTGCACAATGGTCGAAACGGATATTCGGGGCATCGAGCAAGGCCACAAAGAACAGACCCCCAAAGAAATACAGAAAATAGGATTGGTGGGGTGGGGGACCAATCGACAAAGCGGGTGGTGGGAAAGGGGCAAGAACTGCATATATGTAAATGATGCGAATTGCCTACTGTATGATAAGAGACCTAAGAAAATGTCTTAAAGCAACAAAAAATGGTGGTGCTGATGGGGGAAGCGGGAATTGGGGGTGGGGGGGGGGGACATGGGGGAAGCCAAGGCGGGCCGGAGGAGGGTGGGTTGATATAAATGTAAACATCTTGCATATTTCACCCGTTGCACATACCCTTATCTACTGTGCAGTGTATAAAATAAAGACTGCAATCAAATGTTTTCAAAATAAATGTTTCAGATCTGCCAATAATCTGACTAATGTTCTTCATATGGTTACTCTGAAGTGTTCAGTTGCCAGTTCCCTACAAGTTTCTACATTTCTCGTCATCTGAACCCTCATTACTGCTATTTTTGTATTAACCTAAAATGGTACAATAACTGAGCTTCTGGATTGCAACATACCCCATATTCCTCGTTGCTCAATGAACCTGTTGCTATTAATGCCAAGGCAATGCTCTCCACCAGTTCTAAAATAGCCTCCTCCAATCTCTGACGGTAGAATTGGGTAATGACCTCTAACTCCGTGTCACTATAACTGTTCATTAGTTTTCGGATTTCATCGCTATCGTCAGCTATAAATAGAAAACAGTGGAACTGGACAAAATATAATTTACAAAATATTGCACACATCTGTATGAAAATATCACTGCACATAACCTCTCCCTTGTATGATTGGCAATGGATTTAATTTCCAAACCATTATTTCTTCTCTGTCTTGAAAGCATTCCTATTTGCTGTTACGTTACAATTGGATGATTACAATAGAATAGATGGCATTGAGGTACGTAGGGAAGAGGTGTTGGCAATTCTGGACAGGCTGAAAATAGATAAGTCCCCGGGACCTGATGGGATTTATCCTAGGATTCTATGGGAGGCCAGGGAAGAGATTGCTGGACCTTTGGCTTTGATTTTTATGTCATCATTGGCTACAGGAATAGTGCCAGAGGACTGGAGGACAGCAAATGTGGTCCCTTTGTTCAAAAAGGGGAGCAGAGACAACCCCGGCAACTATAGACCGGTGAGCCTCACGTCTGTAGTGGGTAAAGTCTTGGAGGGGATTATAAGGGACAAGATTTATAATCATCTAGATAGGAATAATATGATCAGGGATAGTCAGCATGGCTTTGTGAGGGGTAGGCCATGCCTCACAAACCTTATTGAGTTCTTTGAGAAGGTGACTGAACAGGTAGACGAGGGTAGAGCAGTTGATGTGGTGTATATAGATTTCAGCAAAGCGTTTGATAAGGTTCCCCACGGTAGGCTATTGCAAAAAATACGGAGGCTGGGGATTGAGGGTGATTTAGAGATGTGGATCAGAAATTGGCTAGCTGAAAGAAGACAGAGGGTGGTGGTTGATGGGAAATGTTCAGAATGGAGTACAGTCACAAGTGGAGTACCACAAGGATCTGTTCTGGGGCCGTTGCTGTTTGTCATTTTTATCAATGACCTAGAGGAAGGCGCAGAAGGGTGGGTGAGTAAATTTGCAGACGATACTAAAGTCGGTGGTGTTGTCGATAGTGTGGAAGGATGTAGCAGGTTACAGAGGGATATAGATAAGCTGCAGAGCTGGGCTGAGAGGTGGCAAATGGAGTTTAATGTAGAGAAGTGTGAGGTGATTCACTTTGGAAGGAATAACAGGAATGCGGAATATTTGGCTAATGGTAAAGTTCTTGAAAGTGTGGCTGAGCAGAGGGATCTAGGTGTCCATGTACATAGATCCCTGAAAGTTGCCACCCAGGTTGATAGGGTTGTGAAGAAGGCCTATGGAGTGTTGGCCTTTATTGGTAGAGGGATTGAGTTCCGGAGTCGGGAGGTCATGTTGCAGCTGTACAGAACTCTGGTCCGGCCGCATTTGGAGTATTGCGTACAGTTCTGGTCACCGCATTATAGGAAGGACGTGGAGGCTTTGGAGCGGGTGCAGAGGAGATTTACCAGGATGTTGCCTGGTATGGAGGGAAAATCTTATGAGGAAAGGCTGACGGACTTGAGGTTGTTTTCGTTGGAGAGAAGAAGGTTAAGAGGAGACTTAATAGAGGCATACAAAATGATCAGGGGGTTGGATAGGGTGGACAGTGAGAGCCTTCTCCCGCGGATGGATATGGCTGGCACGAGGGGACATAACTTTAAACTGAGGGGTAATAGATATAGGACAGAGGTCAGAGGTAGGTTCTTTACGCAAAGAGTAGTGAGGCCGTGGAATGCCCTACCTGCTACAGTAGTGAACTCGCCAACATTGAGGGCATTTAAAAGTTTATTGGATAAACATATGGATGATAATGGCATAGTGTAGGTTAGATGGCTTTTGTTTCGGTGCAACATCGTGGGCCGAAGGGCCTGTACTGCGCTGTATTGTTCTATGTTCTATGTTCTAACCTCAGTACATGGTGGAAGAGATTCTACGAGCTAAGTGGCTCATCTGTGTACCCGTGTTTTATGTTCAAGTCTCTTATTGGTCTAATAAAAACGAAATACTGTGGATGCTTTAAATCTGAAATAAAAGATGAATAAGATGCTGGATAAACTCAGCACGTCTGGCGGTACCTGCAGAGTGAGAACCAGACTTAACGTTTAGATTCCCTTTGATTTTGGTACAGATCGGTTTCTCACTCCACTGATATTGCCAAACATGCTGAGTTCGTTCGGCATTTTTATTTATGATTCATCTAAGCCTGCCTCTGTGAAACACTCTCCACAAAATTAATGCCTCACTCCTTGTCCAGTGCAATCATTTCGAAAGTCTGAATGATCACTTCTATTTGTACCTGACAGATTCGAGAGACTAAATTATATCAAGTATTGTTAAAAACTGGTTTGACAAAGAAAATTAGGAATTTCTGTACAACAGATTCGAGAGGTTTTCCTGCTCATTCCTCATCTGCGCCTGTGATACAGCTGATTACCTTCCGAACGGCGCCCTTTCCGCCTTTCCCTCCTGTTGAATTAGATCGTTCTGGCCCTACGTTCATTCGCTCGGCCATGTCGCGCCTGCTTTTAATCTGTCCCCCCCCCAAAAAATCCAATTGTTAGAAATGTTAAATACCAAAACACTCTTGCTGCGTTATGACGTCAGAACAATCAATCCAATGAAATGACAGAGTTGCTGAAATTAGCTCATCGACGAAAAATGCGATAATATTAAATTATAACTTCCAGAAGTATTAAGATCTGCCTCTATTAGCTTCACTTTTCACAACTTTATCGCGGAAAGATTGACTATATCGATATTTATCTATTAGTACAGTCTGGACACTTCAACCTTTCACCACCACATTCACCACACCTCGCCAGGCATCAACGAGAAAGTCACACAGACATTGTTTGTCTGCTTTCACTGATTGTATCCTGCATTCCAAAACATAGCGTTTCAGAAAATCAATATAGTTTTACACTAGGATCCTCTTGTCAATATTTAGTCCACTAAACCTGATGGTCATTAGCATGTTGCTGTTTCGTGCAATCAAAGTGATTGTCGAGTTTCCCTACATTACAATGATAAGAAATAAAACACGTAATTTTATGCGAGGTGCTTAGGGACACCATTATGCCCCGAAAGGAAATGATAGAGTCTGAGTTGTTTGTAGCTTGCACACCAATCGAAGGGCGGCATGGTGGTACAGTGGTTAGAACTGTATTCCGGTCTTTTATCCGTCTCTGCGTGCGTATCCTTCGCGTGGTCCGGTATCCTCCCACAGTCCAAATATGTAAGGTGGTTTGACCATGCTAAATTGCTCCTCCAGTGTTGCGTAGGTTTGGCTCATGTGTTATTGGGATAGGGTGTGGAAGGCGGCCTATGGAGAGTCGGTGCAGACTCGATGGTACGAATGGCTTCCTTCTGCACTGTAGGGTGTTAGGATCCTCCTGGATTCCCTTGTGTATACCCTGTCTGACTATTCCTTGTCCTTTTAGATGCTAGTGGTCATGCGTTTGGAAAGTTCTGTCAAAGGAACCTTGCTGAGTTCCTGCAGTACAGCTTAGAGATGGTACACTCTGCTGCCCAGCCGCTCATACTCCTTTACATTTGGCAAGATTCGCAATCTCAGAATACGGGGTAGACCATTTACAACTCAGATGGGGGACTTCTCTTCACTCAGATGGTTGTGAACTTGTGTAATTCTCTACTGCAGAAGTCTGTGGGGACCAAGTCAGTGAATGTGTTGAAGAATAATTAGATGTATTTATGGACAATAAAGACATGAAGGATATGTGAAGAGTTCGGATGAGGTGTTGAGTTAGTCGGTCAAATGTGATTATATTAATTGTGGTAGAGTAGGCTCGAGAGAATGAATGGCCTACTTCTCCTACATGCATCTTTCTATAACTGGCTAGGCAGGTGCAGAGAGTTGAACGTGCAAAAGCTAACAGCCGGAAATTGAATAATCCATATTGGGAAAGTTTAGAATGAATGGTAGGAGAACTTCCTTGAAGAACTGATGCATGATGCAAATCGCAGAGACATAATTTATTCAAATATCGAAATGAAGCGAACATGAAGATAAATGAAAGTTGATGCTTATTAAAGCTATTTGCATCATTGAAGATACACAAGATTTAACTTGTCTGAATAATCTGTTCCCTGCTACAAAATACCAACATTTTCAAGCCTAATTGAGAGGAAAGTTAATAACTACAACAAATAACCTAATGCCACATCGATGGACCAATTCCCTGCCCTCTCGTTATTAGCTACTTATCTGGAGACAGAACATTCTTCAGTTACTCGTGGGAAATGAAGGCCATTTGAAACACAAGGCTCTAAATTCAGGAAATGATTTCTGATGTCTGCTGATTTTCACAACAGCTATCGCTTTACGACAGGTGACCATTCCATATGGTATCATGGGCAGTTATGGTGTTCTAACGAGGACAGGAAGTTTGGGTTTGATTGTTCATATTTTTAACAAATGAAAAAATATATACCCAAGGCCATTTCACGAGTTTTACAAGCTCTTCCCTGAACTTCGTTTGTGTGGCTGCATAAATGCATGTGTTTGTACAAGACTTCAATTGGGTGAGCATATCTCCGACTTTAAAGGCAATGTACGCAGAATCTGTATAAACAGGTCGACTATGTATGACCAGGGCGTCAGCCCACTGACTGGCCATCGATGGCAGACTCAACAATATAAAATTAGCCGACACAGCGAAGAGCAAAATAATGGATTTCCTTCGGCTCTCCATCTCTGGGTCGCACTTATTCCCTATCCCAGAAGACCGGAGTCAAATGCGGGCAATCTTGGTGACTACAATGCGTCTGATAATTAAACAATTAAACAGCAGCATTAAAGCAAAGGGGATGACGGAAAATAAAACACTTTGTAATCTGAAGTAGGGCCCACCTGCAGGAGATCTAAAAAAGGCCGCACTGGGAATAATCCCCCAGGGAACATTATTAATTATTTTCTTATGTTCAAATGCAAACCAAAAAGGAATAGTCTCTGCACATATTAGCACAGAAACAATGGTTATAACAATGGACGCACTTCTCACTGTGCAATACCTGGTTTTCAGTTTCTGGCAACATATAGCTACAAACCGGTCAAATGTGAAACCAACTGTAAACCACACCGACAGACCCACGTTGCTCCCAGTCAAGTACAACGTAATCTTCCAAATTACAGTGTAGGAAAGAAATGAATGTGGAAACCGTTCCCTGAATATCTGGTGCGCAATTCGTTGGTTGATTGTGGCCAGTAGATCCGCTGTTGCCATGGCCACCATATAGATAGAGATACTTTTGGAAAGGTTGCACCTTCCTCTGCAGAGGGTCACTATTGTCAACACGTTCACTGTAAGAAAGAGAAAGGCATTACATCAGACTGACGTTCAGATAAATTTCATCATATATTGTGGGGCGATGTACAGAATTTGGGGGACAGTTTCTTTTTAGAAAGTTTGGTAAGCATTTATGGCATTGCTTTCGAAACAAATGAATCATTGAACATTTAATAGCCTTCATGCATGTTTCATTCAGAAAAGACCAGGGCCGTTCGGATTCTGGTTGGGGAATGCTAAAGCAGGACGACACACACCCTTCTTGAAACCGAGATTCTGGTGACTAACCACGGAGAGGGGCGGTGGGAGTTGCTAATGATGCACAACATATTCTTTCCCTTTTAAAAAAATAAATTTAGAGTGCCCAATTCATATTTTCATTCCAATTAAGGGGCAATTTAGCGTGGCCAACCCAGCTATCCTGCACATCTTTTGGGTTGTGGGTGCGAAACCTACGCAAACACGGGGAGAATGTGCAAACTCCACACGGACAGTGACAAAGAGCGGGGTCGAACTTGGGGCCTCGGTACCCTGAGGCCGCAGTGCTAACAACTGCGCCACCGTGATGCCGTGCACAACATATTCTGTCCAAGATGCCAGGTGTCGGTTTGGTATTCTGATGACTCCCGTTTTGTCCTATTCCTGATAGTCGTCCTGAGGGGGAACTGGTCGAGTCACCTCCCCCGGCAGAATCAAGGCTGTATGCATTTTGGAGCGATGGCGTGGTGGAAATAATGTTGCGTCGTGCTCCGATCGTTGGAATCATTGTAAGATCCTGAAGAGTGCTCAATGGTCTAGTTTCATCCCAGATTCTGCTGCCATCGTGCGTACATGAAGAAGTATTTATCCTGAGGATTGTCTTGCATTTCAGTTGAAGTCCTTAACAGTGCTCCCTGTTGCCCCGTATTGTTATTTGCGCCGTGATGCATTTCCTTTCATACAGGGGCGTGTATAATCGGGGTGTGATCAGCTGTGCCTTCGGTTATTCTGATTTAACAACTTCGTATCATGTTGAGCCGAATATGGGGAGTGGAATTTGTTTAAAAAAAAATCAATCCTAGAGGTCACCATGCGTTATAACGTCTGGCGAATCCTGTGGTGTAGCGAGGGTGGTGTCCCTTGTTGTCTCCCCCGCCTCGTTTAAAGGGAAAATGACAACAACCGACCCTGGGAGCAGGGTGGACGGCTGGCTTTGGTTGAGTTAGTTCATGCTTGCTGTATCTGAGAATAGTTAGAGCTAATCCGTTTCAGGTTTTTCTTTCGGTTTTGGTTTTCAGAATCCGTGCTTTCATCTTCTCTGGCCCGTCCCCTGGTGAGGAATGGGTTGTCTTTGACTCTTCCTTCGGGGCGTGCTTGACTTTTCTCTTCATACAGGTCTCTCTGGTTAGTTTTTTTTGCTGCTATTGCAACTAATAGAGTGTCAGGTCCGCTATTACAAAAGGGGATTTGGTTCAATGGTTTCGGACGGCGGAATGAGGGGGGCCTTGATATCCTTTGATTGGCAGCTGCTTCCGTGATCCGGTCCCCTCCCTCGGTTTTTCTTTCCCTACCATATGGGCGATCACGGTTCTGGTGCTGGTTCTTGCCTGACCACATTTGACGGGTGGTGCTTTTGATGATGGGGGAGCAGAAATGGCCCTCCCACCCTTGACTCCTATTTTATGGGACTCTTGAGGGTTCTTCGTGCTATGGACTGCGATCTACTCGTAGCAACGGCCAAAGGGTTTATACTTCCTTTTTTGGCGTAATTGATGTATTGTGTTGCCCTGGTTACGACTGGTAGGTGTAGGCTCGGCTGGTGTAGAGGTTGGAGTTGAGTTGGAGATCCGTGCTGGGTTTGGTCAGGTCGTTCGCCGTGGTCGGTGGCGTGTGGTCCATTTCAGGAACCCATTCAGTGGGAGCCCGGGTTGTTCGGTTTGATACTCGGGTGTGTGAAGATTTGGGGATGGGCGGAGTGCCGTTGCCTTGTCGATAACCTGCTTCATTTAAGTTGAGGTATGTGTGATGTTCACTTGTGGCTTGATTGGCTAGCGTTGCTTGTTCGTTGGTGTGTCTCTGGTGGTGTGTGGGTTGGATGCCGATTTCCTGTTACGTAATTAGTTCTGATGGTTCTTCATCTCTCCCTTTTTTCTTTCCCGAGAGACCGCGGAAGTGAATCTTCCACTGTGGTTCGTATTTTATATTTACCTTTTCCCTGTTTGTGTCTGGTGTATGTTGTAGATGGCTGGGTCTCGACGTTCAGGAGTGGGTCCACTTTGTGTGCTCGTTTCTTTTTTCCTGGGTGGTCCTGTTTTTTGGGGTAGGTTCCCTGGCGCTGGGGGCGGGGCAGTGGAGGGGTGGTGGGTTGTGGTGTTTCGACGCTCCCTCCTTGGCTGACCTTTCCAGAGGGAGTGTTGACAGCTACCTCCCAGGAGCGGCGCTGCACTTTCGGCTGTTTTCAAAGGTTATCCTTCCTTAAATACCAGCTCTGGGTGGCGGGGGGGGGGGGGGCGGGGGCGGCGGGGGGGTGGGTGGCGTTGTATGCTTGGCGGTCGGGTGGTCTATTCCCTTCTGACTGTTGGACATTTCACGTGTGGTGTTATGACTCTTGACCTGGGATCAGATGGGTTGGTTCTAGTATCTCTGGTATCCACTCTTTTCCTGTTCTCTGATTCTGAGAATAACTTGGACTTGTTGGCGCCAGCCCTTTCGGAATACGATTGATTTTGATTCTGTCCTGGGCATGGTTGGGGTTGGATTGTATTTTAAGGTTTAATTTCCCCCCTAGTGCTCGGGTTATTGTAGATTTGCTTTACTTTCTAATGTGGGGTATTATGTATCTTTACGTTGTTGACTATATCCTGCATTGGTTATAGACAGGACGTACATCCGTGGATGGAACATGATGGGGGATACTGTCCTGAGCATATCTTGTCTTATTTCTTCTAATGTTTGCAATTATTCTTGTTCTGTGCTGCACCTGTTGCAGTGACTACAACTTTCTCTTTTTACTTTGTTGCGATATCTGTAAAAAAAAATAATCCAATAAAGATACGTTTTAAAATGCAACAGCAGAAGTCTTAATTTTTTTCCATAGCAGTACGATTCAGGAAAGCTGCAGCTTAAGCAGAAATAATTGATGAGAGACGGGATTACAATGGAGGGTTGGCTCTCATCAAGCAGTTGATGCATTTTTGGATGATATCTACGTGGAGCAACTTGTAGATGGGAAGGGGAAGGGCGACCTCGTCTGAGGTCGACATCAGACGGAACGGTGCAGAAGTGGGAATAGAAAGCTTTCCAATTGAAAATTTGGCGATTATTAAATAAATAAGAATCAGAGATGAGTTTCGGCATGGAAAGAGTCCACATGAGCCATCGTGACTGTATGGGCTCTCCAAATTACTATTTCACCTCATGCCATTCTCCACCTTCTACATGTAGACCTGAATATTCGGACATTGCCGATAACAGTCTAATTCTACGTTGAATTCTTCAATTGAACTTGCCTTCACCACAGTGTTGGACAGTGAACTCCAACCCTAACCATACGCTGAATATAAAACGAAGTTTCTCCTCATGTCACCTCTTTATTTTACGAATTACTTCAAATCGATATTCTCTCATTCTCGATTCCTCCACAAGTGAGAGCAAGTCCTCCCAGTCTACTCGCAAGAACCGTCATGATATTCAGTGTTACTCAAATCCACTCCATTCCCACCCTCCCCCACCTTTACCACCTTCTGTTCTCGAGGGAAAACAGTTCTAACTTCTTTAGTCTATGTTGGTAACTGAAGTTCCTCATCCCTGGAGTCATTCTCATGCACCATTCCTGTTCCGTTTCGAATGCCTGCACATCCTTCCAGAAACGCTGCACCGAGAACTGGACGCAATATTCCAGCTGAAGCAGAAATTGTGACTGACACAAATTCAGGATAATCTCCTTGCTCTTTTATTCAATGCCCCCATTATTAACGCTAATAAAACACCCACTAATCACTTTATTTTTCTATTCGCTCAACAAATTATGTATCCACGTTGCAACTGTCCCACTTATTCCAGGAGATACAACCTTACTCACAAGTCTGTTGTGTGGCCTTATAACAAATGTCTTTTGAATGTCCACACGCGTAACTTGAACAGCGTTATCCTTATAAAAAGTTTCTGTTGCCTCCTGCGAAATTCGCTGGCAAGATCGTTGAACATGTTTCCCCTTAATGTCCCTAAATGTCTTTGGAGCGAGCAGAATACTATCTTGATCAGCTAGAAGACAGAATCGAAGGTTGGAGGAAGGTGGCTTGGTAAACGTTTTCAACGGTTGCAGACAGACATGGAGCGAAACGATAGAATGGACGATTCAGATGTGGTGCGATTTGTTTCTTTGATTGAACCTGTTTTCATATTGTAGCTGCAGTTGAACATTATTGGAGGGATTCGAACATGGAGATTGAAAAAGGTCGACACACTTTAGGGAGGAGACAATGTGTCCAGGGGCTTTTCAAAGGTAGCGAGGTTGGAGACGAGGCCGTAGTTTGCAAGAACTAGATAAGAAGAGGATTGTTTTTAGTAGTAAGCTGACCATGGAGCGAACGGTCTCATTGGAAGAAAGACAGTTACTGACAATTTTAGCCAGCATGGGGAGAATCAAGTGAAGTTGTTGATCAGCAATTTAGACGGACTAAGAATCAGGAAACAAGGAAATGGGTCTCACGGAGAAGATGAGTTTGAAAAGAAATGATACAATGTGAGGACCTAACAGGAAGAGTTCAGCTACAAAAAGCTATGAAAGTAAATCTTAGATGATTCTATAACGTATTTATTTTCGGCAGTGTCAAAGGAATTCTCTCACATATTTCTTAATGTCCATATTTCTGTGCTATGCACTAAAAACAAACAATTTAAATAAACTTGTACATTATGGTTCAGCGACACGATTTTCTGCATTAATACACAAGACCAGTGGTGAAAGTGATGAAACTTCACATTTAGTCCCTGTGATTTATTTGGAGACAAGGTTCGCAGTATTAGATTCAAACAAAATTAAAGCTCAATAATTGGAAAAACGACAATTCAAATAAATCATTCAAATGAGCGAGGAAATAACATAATTCAGAAACACGCCTGTGTAATAGGCGTGTGCACTGGAACTGAGTGGGATCTGGTGGAACCCTTAACTTTTTTCCCAGCCGAGTGTTTTATAACTCGTTGCTTTAAAATGCCGACTTTTCAGGATGGTTTTGCAATTCTTCCGCAGTCAGTAAAATTATCAAATTAATGTAGTCAGTGATGTATAATACCATGAGGTGATGGGAAATGCGCCAGCATCAACTCACGTCCAATTAGAAAGGGACAGCAAATGGTGGCAACGCTAATGCCTCTCACGTGCCTGAAATAATAAAATTTTAAAACCGCTTTGTCATTTGATTCATCAAACTATTGGAGTGTCGGGGAATAGTCTCGCCGTCTCTTCTTTTCGAGAGAAAGCTGTGTCCTGACTCTCTCCTTCCACCGTCCAGCAGAGCCCCCACCCCTGCCGCTGTGTGGGCTCTTCGCGCTATTATTCACCGTTAATTGACCAGAAAAACAGATCTGCCAGGAGGACATTCTTGTTCTGTTACATTACCAGTGACACTGAAATATTAACAGCTATTATACAGAACGCTATTCTGGCTTACCGGGAGTACCAATGGCTACCAGAACAGGATAGTAAATGTCTTTGATCTGTAGAATTATCGGCCGTTCCATTATTTGGAAGAACCTTCGCCCACTGATCCGCTTTGCAGTTCTCACTGGAAATGTGTGAGATCCCTCGGAGCCCCTTTATAGAACAATCCTTTCCCAGCTGAGAAACGCAGCTTGCACAATATTTGTCGTTAGTTACAGTCACTAAACAAACAAAGGAGTGTTTCCAGTTCAATGCATTGTGAACGGCAATAGCAAAATTGAGCAGGTCAGTCCACAATACTACTGCCATTTATATTAATCAACAGAAAGAAATCCCAGACGATGTGCCGAATGGCCTTACTTCCGCTCCTATGTCTTATGGTCTTATGGAAACGTGCCTTATTCGTACAGCTCGTAGAACGAAAATTCAAGATAGTGAAAGTAGGAAGGAACTTGAACGGGAATTAGGATGGCTACCAAGTGCCATGAAATATCTTCAGCAAACATGATCAACGAGAATCCCAAGGCTTTTAGGCATATATTCGAAACAAGAGGGTGGCAAGAGAAAGTGTAGGCCCGCTCAAGGACAATGGAGGAAGGTTATGCGTACAACCAGATGAACTGAGTGAAATTGAAATTCTTAATGAGTACTTTGTATTGGTATTCGCCAGGGAGAAAACCATGACGGAGTTGGAGGTCAGGGATAGGTGTGTGCACGCGCTTGAGAACGTCTCCATATCAAAGGAGGAAGTGTTAAGTATCCTCATTTGCATTAAGGTATACAAGTCCCCGGGGCCGTACTGGAACCATGCCAGGTTACTTCCAGAGGCAAGGGGAGATATAGCTAGTGCCTTGCCAGATACCTTCACATCCTCTTTGACCACAGGCGAGGTTCCAGAGGACTGGAGAATGAATACCCAACGCTGTTCCCTTGTTTAAGAAAGGAAGCAGGGAAAATCGAACAAATCATAGGCCGGCTAGCCTGACATCAGCGGTGGGGACGTTTTTGGAAAAGATGCTGAGGGACAGGGTAAATGCGCATTTGGAGGAAAATGCATTAGTTAGTGACCAGCAGAACGGTTTTGTGTGGGGACGTTTATGTCTCACCAACTTGAATGAGTTTTACGAACAGGTAAAAAAGAAAACTGATGAGGGAATGGCTTTGGGTATAGTTTATATGGTCTTTAGTAAGGCGTTTGACAAGTTCCCTCATGGCAGACTGGTACAAAAACTAAACTCACATGAGTTGTGGGGTGGGGAGGGGGGCGGGGGGGGGGGGGGGGGGGGGTGGAGCTAGGTGAATGCTGAACTGGCTTGGTTATAGAAGACAGAAAGTAGCGATCGAATGGTCTTTTTCCGAAAGGAGACCTGTAGCAAGTAGTGTTTCGCCAAAACAAAAAATGCTGGAAACTCCCAGCAGATTTGGCAGCATCTGTAAGGAGAGAAACGCGCTAACGTTTCGAGTCTCGATGAACCTTTGTCAAACAAAAAAGGCATAGAAAGTGGGAGATACTTATATTGCAGGGTGAGGGAATGGAAGATGAGTAATAGCCACAGAAACCAAGGGAAAGGAGTGCTAATGGCCGTCCCCAGAGAGAATAAAATGGATGAAAGGCCAAAAAGCAGAGAAATTAAAATCAGATGGTAAACTGTGAGATGTAGATGTGGGGGAACGGGGGACATTGCAGGGAGGGAGGTAAAATGAGAAAAATGGGGAAAGGGAAGCAAAGGGGAGAAAACGTAAGGAAAGGAGGGACAACGAAGGGGGAAAGAGTGGGGGGGGAGAACTATTTATAAAGAAAGACAAGAAAGAAATGAAAGGTAAAATAAAGTTGAAATTAAATGGAATGAGAGCAAATGGGTCGAGGTGGGGTAGAGCTAATCATCTGAAGTTGTCGAATTTTAAGTTGAGACCGGAAGGCTGTAGCGTGCCTAATCGGAAGATGAGATGCTGTTCCTTCAGTTGAGCGTTGAGCTTCACTGGAACATTGCAGCAGGCCACGGACAGACACGTGGCCATGGGAGATATTTGGAGATAATACATTTAGATCCCTCGTCCAAATCATTAATATACAATGTGAACAGTTGGGGTCCTGGTACAGATCCCTGTGGTACCCGACGAGACACTGCCTGCCAATCGGAAAAAGACCCATTTATTCCAACATTTGGCTTCCTGTCTGCTAACCAGCTTTCTATCCATCGCAAGACACTGCACGAAATCCCATGCACTTTAACTTTACATATCAATCTGCTATGTGAGAATTTGTTGAAAGCCTAAAAATAGTTTAACGACGTCTAACTAATCAAATCCACTGGTTCTCCCTGGTAAACGCTATTAGTGACATCTTTACAAAATCCAGCAGATTTGTCAAGCGTTATTTATCTGATTATACCACTGCTTTCAAAATCATGTGATTTGAAATACTTGATAATGGACTCCAGATAATTTCCTACTACCGACGTTAGGCTCACTGGCCTATAGTTTACCGTTTTCGCTCTAGATCCTCTTTTGAATAGGAGGATGATATTAGCTACACCCAAACCTGCAGAAATTATTCCAGAATCCAAAGAAATTTAGAAAGTGACTACCAATTGATCTACTATCACTAGGACCGTTTCCTTAAGTACCCTGGGATGAAGATTATCAGGCGCCTGAGATTTATCCACCTTCAACCCATTAATGTACCCCCAACATTTCTCTACTAATATTAATTTCATTCAGCTCCTCACTGAAACGTGTGTAACTCAGAAATTCCGGTATAGTATTCATGCTTTCCTTTGTGAAGACAGAAGCAAAGTCCGAATTTGGCTCCTCAGTCATTTCTTTTTTCCCCTTTAGGGATTCCCCTTTTCGGACTGTACGGCGCCTACATTCGTTTTTGTCAATCCTTTTCTCTTTACGTATCTCCAGAAACGTTTATATTCCCCGCTGGCTTACTTCAATATTGTATTTTTCCCTTATTAATCCATCCCCTGGCCTGCCTTCGTTGATTTGTAAACAGTTCCAAATCCTCACGTCTATTGCTTTTTCTTGATAATTTGTCTGTAATTTCTTTGAATCGCATTCAATTTCTAATTTCCCTTGTAGCCATGGTTTGGCCACAGTACCCTGTCTACTCGTGCGCCAAATAGGAATAAACAACTTTTGGAGTTCACCCATTCGTTCATGAAAGCCTCCCTGTCCACTGTCCTTCCTTTAACTGATGTTTTCCAGTCCATCAAAGCTAACACGCATCATGTTATCATGCGAAAACAGCGCCGGAGCAGAGAGAGCCTGGACAGCAAAAACAGCGCCGGAGGAGAGAGCTGGGAGATTTAAAAAGCGCGGGAGGAGAGAGCCTGGACAGTGCTAGGAGAGGTGAGTGCACAAAAGTTGTGGCAGGAGTGCCTTTAGTCACGGAGTGCTGATTGGAACAGAGTGCATCTGAGTTTAGGTGATTGACTGAATGCTGATTGGAACAGAGTGCATCTGAGTTTAGGTGAGTGACTGAGTTGGGGTGAGTGGCGAGAGTGGGCTGTGTTTTTGTTGGTGTTCGGGTTCATCCTTGAGGTTCTATAAAGACAATTAAAAAACATATATATTTCAATTAATTAACTAGTTGAATATGGCTGGACAGGTGATGTGCTGTTGCTGTATGATGATTGAACTGGTGGATCCCATTGAGACCGTCAGTGACCACACCTGCAGCAAGTGTTGGCTGCTCGAGGAATTTCGGCTCAGAATTGATGAGCTGGAGACCGAGCTGCACACACTGCGGCACATCAGGGAGGGGGACCATTACCTGGACGCTTTGTTTCAGGAGGCAGTCACACCCGGTAGAATAGGTACTGTTAATTTGGGCAGTGGTCAGGGACAGAGTGGTGTGACTGCAAGGGAGGCAGGTAGGGGGATCCTGAGTTTAGGAGTTGAGGAGCCTCAGCCCTTGACCTTGTCCAACAGGTATGAGGTACTTGCTCCCTGTGTGGATGAGGAAGAGGGCTGTAGGGAGGATTCGTTGATTGACCACTGCACCGTGGTACAGGAAGCCATTCAAGAGGGGGAGCAAAAAGACAAGTGGTAGTTGTAGGGGATTCTATAATTAGGGGGATTGATGGCATCCATTGTAAACCAGATCGAGAGTCCCGCATGGTATGTTGCCTTCCCGTGAGGATGAGGGACATCTCTGATCGGCTTGAAAGGATTTTGGAGAGGGAGGGGGAGGATCCAGTTGTTGCGGTCCATGTTGGGACTAACAACATAGGTAAGACTAGGAAAGAGGACCTGTTTGGGGATTATCAAACACTAGAGACTAAATTAAAGAGCAGGTCCTCCAGGGTTATAATCTCTGGATTATTACCCGAGCCACGTGCCAATTGGCATAGGGTTGAGAAAACTAGAGAAGTTAACACGTGGCTAAAGGGGTGGTGCGGGAAAGAGGGATTCCATTTCATGGGGCATTGGCATCAGGACTGGGGCAGGAGGGACCTGTACCATTGGGACATTCTTCACCTGAACCATTCTCGGACCAGCGTTCTAGCGAATAGGATACATAGGTTGGCCACAAGGAATTTAAACGAGCAAGTTGGGGGGGAAGGGAAGTGTAAAGCTATGGACAGTATAATGGTTAATGGAGATCAAGGCAGCAGGTTACGTGACAGGTTATTATGTAGAGATAGAACATAGAACATAGAACAATACAGCGCAGTACAGGCCCTTCGACACACGATGTTGCACCGAAACAAAAGCCATCTAACCTACACTATGCCATTATCATCCATATGTTTATCCAATAAACTTTTAAATGCCCTCAATGTTGGCGAGTTCACTACTGTAGCAGGTAGGGCATTCCACGGCCTCACTACTCTTTGCGTAAAGAACCTACCTCTGACCTCTGTCCTATATCTATTACCCCTCAGTTTAAAGTTATGTCCCCTCGTGCCAGCCATATCCATCCGCGGGAGAAGGCTCTCACTGTCCACCCTATCCAACCCCCTGATCATTTTGTATGCCTCTATTAAGTCTCCTCTTAATCTTCTTCTCTCCAACGAAAACAACCTCAAGTCCGTCAGCCTTTCCTCATAAGATTTTCCCTCCATACCAGGCAACATCCTGGTAAATCTCCTCTGCACCCGCTCCAAAGCCTCCACGTCCTTCCTATAATGCGGTGACCAGAACTGTACGCAATACTCCAAATGCGGCCGGACCAGAGTTCTGTACAGCTGCAACATGACCTCCCGACTCCGGAACTCAATCCCTCTACCAATAAAGGCCAACACTCCATAGGCCTTCTTCACAACCCTATCAACCTGGGTGGCAACTTTCAGGGATCTATGTACATGGACACCTAGATCCCTCTGCTCATCCACACTTTCAAGAACTTTACCATTAGCCAAATATTCCGCATTCCTGTTATTCCTTCCAAAGTGAATCACCTCACACTTCTCTACATTAAACTCCATTTGCCACCTCTCAGCCCAGCTCTGCAGCTTATCTATATCTCTCTGTAACCTGCTACATCCTTCCACACTATCGACAACACCACCGACTTTAGTATCGTCTGCAAATTTACTCACCCACCCTTCTGCGCCTTCCTCTAGGTCATTGATAAAAATGACAACAAACAGCAACGGCCCCAGAACAGATCCTTGTGGTACTCCACTTGTGACTGTACTCCATTCTGAACATTTCCCATCAACCACCACCCTCTGTCTTCTTTCAGCTAGCCAATTTCTGATCCACATCTCTAAATCACCCTCAATCCCCAGCCTCCGTATTTTTTGCAATAGCCTACCGTGGGGAACCTTATCAAACGCTTTGCTGAAATCCATATACACCACATCAACTGCTCTACCCTCGTCTACCTGTTCAGTCACCTTCTCAAAGAACTCAATAAGGTTTGTGAGGCATGACCTACCCTTCACAAAGCCATGCTGACTATCCCTGATCATATTATTCCTATCTAGATGATTATAAATCTTGTCCCTTATAATCCCCTCCAAGACTTTACCCACTACAGACGTGAGGCTCACCGGTCTATAGTTGCCGGGGTTGTCTCTGCTCCCCTTTTTGAACAAAGGGACCACATTTGCTGTCCTCCAGTCCTCTGGCACTATTCCTGTAGCCAATGATGACATAAAAATCAAAGCCAAAGGTCCAGCAATCTCTTCCCTGGCCTCCCATAGAATCCTAGGATAAATCCCATCAGGTCCCGGGGACTTATCTATTTTCAGCCTGTCCAGAATTGCCAACACCTCTTCCCTACGTACCTCAATGCCATCTATTCTATTAGCCTGGGGCTCAGCATTCTCCTCCACAACATTATCTTTTTCCTGAGTGAATACTGACGAAAAATATTCATTTAGTATCTCGCCTATCTCTTCAGACTCCACACACAATTTCCCATCCCTGTCCTTGACTGGTCCTACTCTTTCCCTAGTCATTCGCTTATTCCTGACATACCTATAGAAAGCTTTTGGGTTTTCCTTGATCCTTCCTGCCAAATACTTCTCATGTCCCCTCCTTGCTCGTCTTAGCTCTCTCTTTAGATCCTTCCTCGCTACCTTGTAACTATCCATCGCCCCAACCGAAACTTCACACTTCATCTTCACATAGGCCTTCTTCTTCCTCTTAACAAGAGATTCCACTTCCTTGGTAAACCACGGTTCCCTCGCTCGACGCCTTCCTCCCTGTCTGACCGGTACATACTTATCAAGAACACGCAGTAGCTGATCCTTGAACAAGCCCCACTTATCCAGTGTGCCCAACACTTGCAGCCTACTTCTCCACCTTATCCCCCCCAAGTCACGTCTAATGGCATCATAATTGCCCTTCCCCCAGCTATAACTCTTGCCCTGCGGTGTATACTTATCCCTTTCCATCATTAACGTAAACGTCACCGAATTGTGGTCACTGTCCCCAAAGTGCTCTCCTACCTCCAAATCCAACACCTGGCCTGGTTCATTACCCAAAATCAAATCCAACGTGGCCTCGCCTCTTGTTGGCCTGTCAACATATTGTTTCAGGAAACCCTCCTGCACACACTGTACAAAAAACGACCCATCTATTGTACTCGAACTATATCTTTTCCAGTCAATATTTGGAAAGTTAAAGTCTCCCATAATAACTACCCTGTTACTTTCGCTCATATCCAGAATCATCTTCGCCATCCGTTCCTCTACATCCCTAGAACTATTAGGAGGCCTATAAAAAACTCCCAACAGGGTGACCTCTCCTTTCCTGTTTCTAACTTCAGCCAATACTACCTCGGAAGAAGAGTCCCCATCTAGCATCCTCTCCGCCACCGTAATACTGCTCTTGACTAGCAGAGCCACACCTCCCCCTCTTTTGCCTCCTTCTCTGAGCTTACTAAAACACCTAAACCCCGGAACCTGCAACATCCATTCCTGTCCCTGCTCTATCCATGTCTCCGAAATGGCCACAACATCGAAGTCCCAGGTACCAACCCACGCTGCCAGTTCCCCTACCTTGTTTCGTATACTCCTGGCATTGAAGTAGACACACTTCAAACCACCTACCTGAACGCTGGCCCCCTCCTGCGACGTCAAATCTGTGCTCCTGACCTCTATACTCTCATTCTCCCTTACCCTAAAACTACAATCCAGGTTCCCATGCCCCTGCTGCATTAGTTTAAACCCCCCCCAAAGAGCACTAACAAATCTCCCCCCCAGGATATTTGTGCCCCTCAGGTTCAGATGTAGACCATCCTGTTTGTAGAGGTCCCACCTTCCCCAGAAAGAGCCCCAGTTATCAAAAAATCTGAAACCCTCCCGCCTGCACCATCCCTGTAGCCACGTGTTTAAATGCTCTCTCTCCCTATTCCTCATCTCACTATCACGTGGCACGGGCAACAACCCAGAGATAACAACTCTGTTTGTTCTAGTTCTGAGCTTCCATCCTAGCTCCCTGAAAGCCTGCCTGACATCCTTGTCCCCTTTCCTACCTATGTCGTTGGTGCCAATGTGGACCACGACTTGGGGCTGCTCCCCCTCCCCCCTAAGGACCCGGAAAACACGATCCGAGACATCACGTACCCTTGCACCTGGGAGGCAACATACCAAACGTGAGTCTCTCACGCTCCCACAAAATCTCCTATCTGTGCCCCTGACTATAGAGTCCCCAATTACTAATGCTCTGCTCCTCTCCCCCCTTCCCTTCTGAGCAACAGGGACAGACTCCGTGCCAGAGGCCCGTACCCCATGGCTTACCCCTGGTAAGTCGTCCCCCCCACAAGTATCCAAAGCGGTATACTTGTTTCTCAGGGGAACGACCGCAGGGGATCCCTGCACTGACTGTTTTTTCCCAGTCCCTCTTACAGTTACCCACCTATCTCCAATCTTTGGTGTAACTAATTCCCTGAAGCTGCTATCTATGACCCCTTCTGCCTCCCGAATGATCCGAAGTTCTTCCAACTCCAGATATGGGTTCAAAGGCAAGGAAAATTAGGAGAAAGGGTAAGAGGAAAAATAAATTGCGAAAAGTTACTGATCAAGGTGTTAAGATTCATAACAAAGACATAAAAAGCAGCATAAGAGTACTTTACCTGAATGTTCGTCGTATACGAAATAAGGTAAATGAGTTGATGGCGCAAATCATCGTGAATGACTATGATTCAGTGGCCATTACTGAAACATGGTTAAAAGATGGTCACGACTGGGAGTTAAATATCCAAGGGGATCAGACAATACGAAAGGATAGAATGGACGGTAAGGGCGGTGGTGTAGCTTTGTTGTTTAAGGATGGCATCCGGGCCATAGTCAGGGATTATATTGGTGCTATGGAGGACAAGGTTGAATCAATTTGGCTGGAAATCAGGAATAGTAAGGCGAAAAGGTCACTGATAGGAGTAGTCTATAGGCCACCAAATAGTAACAGGATGGTAGGGCAGGCAATAAGCAAAGAAATAACGGATGCATGTAGAAATGGTACAGTGGTTATCATGGGAGATTTTAATCTGCATATCGATTGGTTTAACCAGGTTGGTAAAGGCAGCCTTGAAGAGGAGTTTATAGAATGTGCCCGGGATAATTTTCTGGAACAGTATGTAATGGAACCTACAAGGGAACAAGCGGTCCTTGATCTGGTCTTGTGTAATGAGGCAAGATTGATTAATGATCTCATAGTTCGGGATCCTCTTGGAAGGAGCGACCACAATATGGTGGAATTTAAAATACAGTTGGAGGATGACAAGGTAAAATCAAACACTAGTGTTTTGTGCTTAAACAAAGGCGATTACAATGGGATGAGAGAAGAACTAGCTAAGGTGGACTGGGAGCAAAGACTTCATGGTGAAGCAGTTGAGGAACAGTGGAGAACCTTCCGAGCGATCTTTCACAGTGTTCAGAAAAGGTTCATACCAACAAAAAAGAAAGACGGGAGAAAGGGGAAAAATCGACCGTGGATATCTAAGGAGGTGAGAGAGAGTATCAAATTGAAGGAAAAAACATACAAAGTACAAAAATTAGTGGGAGACTAGAGGACTGGGAAGTCTTTAGGGGACAACAGAAAGCTACTAAAAAAGCCATAAAGATGAGTAAGGTAGACTATGAAAGTAAACTGGCTCAGAACATAAAAACAGATAGTAAAAGCTTCTACAAATATATAAGACAAAAAAGAGTGGCTAAGGTAAATATTGGTCCTTCGGAAGATGAGAAGGGAGATTTAATAATAGGAGACGGAGAAATGGCTGAGGTGCTGAACAGGTTTTTTGGGTCAGTCGTCACAGTGGAGGACACAAATAACATGCCAGTGACTGATGGAAATAAGGATATGATAGGTGAGGACGTTGAGATGATTGTAATCACTCAGGAGGCTGTTTTGGGCACGCTAATGGGGCTAAAGGTAGACAAGTCTCCTGGCCCTGATGGCATGCATCCCAGAGTGTTAAAAGAGATGGCTAGGGAAATTGTAAACGCACTAGTGATAATTTATCAAAATTCACTAGACTCTGTGGTGGTCCCAGAGGATTGGAAAGTAGCAAACGTGACACCACTGTTTAAAAAAGGAGGTCGGCAGAAAGCGGGTAATTATAGGCCGGTAAGCTTAACTTTGGTTGCAGGGAAAGTGCTGGAATCTATCATTAAGGAGGAAATAGCGGGGCACCTGGAGGGAAATTGCCCCATTGGGCAGACGCAGCATGGGTTCACAAAGGGTACGTCATGTCTGACTAATTTGGTAGAATGTTTTGAGGACGTTACCAGTGCAGTAGATAACAGGGAGCCAATGGATGTTGTATATCTGGGTATCCAGAAAGCTTTTGACAAGGTGCCACACAAAAGGTTGCTGCATAAATTAAAGATGCATGGCATTGAGGGTAAAGTGGTAGCATGGGTCGAGGATTGGTTAACTAACAGAAAGCGGAGAGTGGGGATAAATGGGTGTTTCTCTGGTTGGCAACCTGTAACTAGTGGGGTCCCTCAAGGATCAGTGTTGGGCCCGCAGTTGTTCACAATTTACATAGACGATTTGGAGTTGGGGACCAAGTGCAATGTGTCAAAGTTTGCAGACAACACTAAGATGAGTGGTTAACCAAAACGTGCAGAGGATACCGGAAGTCTGCAGAAGGATTTGGATAGGTTGGGTGAATGGGCTAGGTTCTGGCAGATGGAATTCAATGTTGCCAAGTGTGAGGCTATCCATTTTGGGAGGAATGACAGCAGAATGGATTATTATTTAAACGGTAAGATGTTAAAACATGCTGCTATGCAGAGGGACCTGGGTGTGCTGGTGCACGAGTCGCAAAAAGTTGGTGTGCAGGTGCAACAGGTGATGAAGAAAGCTAATCGAGTTTTGTCTTTCATTCCTAGGGGGTTGGAGTTCAAGACTAGTGAGGTTATGCTGCAATTGTATAGGGTGTTGGTGAGGCCGCATCGTGAGTATTGTGTTCAGTTTTGGTCTCCTTTCCTGAGAAAGGACATATTGGCACTGGAGGGAGTGCAGAGGAGATTCACTAGGTTGATCCCAGAGTTGAGGGGATTAGATTATGATGAGAGGTTGAGTAGACTGGGACTGTACTCATTGGAGTTTAGAAGGATGCGGGGGGGATCTTATTGTGACATATACAATTATGAAGGGAATAGATAGGATAGATGCGGGCAGGTTGTTTCCACTGCTCGGGGAAAGCAGAACTAGGGGGCATAGCCACGAAATAAGGGAAGATAGATTTAGGACGGAGTGTAGGAGGAACGTCTTCACCCAAAGGGTTGTGAATCTCTGGAAATCCTTGCCCAGTGAAGCAGTTGAGGCTCCTTCTTTAAACGTTTTGAAGAAAAAGATAGATGCCTTTCTAAAGAATAAAGGGATTCGGGGATATGGTGTACGGGTCGGAGAGTGCAGCTGAGTCCACAAAGATCAGCCATGATCTCATTAAATGGCGGAGCAGGCTCGAGGGGCCAGATGGCCTACTCCTGTTCCTAGTTCTTATAGACCATCAAAGTTACCTGTAAAGAGATTCAGGACCCTGGTCTCAGAATCAACTATTGCACTATGCACCTTGAAAAGAACTCTGTCATGTTAAGGTCACTCAACCTCAATTGTTCTCTCACAACTAGATTGTCAACTAACCCTATCTCATCGTACAACACCCAGTCAAAGATGGCCTGTTCCCTTGTTTGTTCTTTAACCTATTAGTCCAGAAAATCACTGCATGTACACTGCAGAACATCCTCCAATACTGTACAGTGACTCATGTGACTCCCCCAAACTATATGCAGATTGAAGTACCTGATACTCATAGATCTTCCTTTATTGCATGCATCTCTTAGTTCCTGTCTAACGTCATTCGCAACATTACCACTGCAGTTTGGTTGTCCGTGCACCACCCCAACGAATGTTGTTTGCCCTTTGCTGTTGCCTAACTCGAACCATACAGACTCCACATCTTATGTGGCAATATATTTCCTCAATATTGTATCAATACCTTCCTTAATGAACAATGCAACTCCACCATCTTCCCCTTTCTGTCTGTCACTAAAAACTGAATATCTCTGAATGTTTAGATCCCATCATTGGTCACCTTGGAGCCATGTCTCCGTAATCCCAACTATGTCATACTCCTTTACATCTGGCAAGATTCGCAGTCTCAGTATACGGGGTAGACCATTTACAACTCAGATGGGGGACTTCTGTTCACTCAGATGGTTGTGAACTTGTGTAATTCTCTACCACAGAAGTCTGTGGGGACCAAGTCAGTGAATGTGTTGAAGAATAATTAGATGTATTTATGGACAATAAAGACATGAAGGATATGTGAAGAGTTCGGATGAGGTGTTGAGTTAGTCGGTCAAATGTGATTATATTAATTGTGGTAGAGTAGGCTCGAGAGAATGAATGGCCTACTTCTCCTACATGCATCTTTCTATAACTGGCTAGGCAGGTGCAGAGAGTTGAACGTGCAAAAGCTAACAGCCGGAAATTGAATAATCCATATTGGGAAAGTTTAGAATGAATGGTAGGAGAACTTCCTTGAAGAACTGATGCATGATGCAAACCGCAGAGACATAATTTATTCAAATATCGAAATGAAGCGAACATGAAGATAAATGAAAGTTGATGCTTATTAAAGCTATTTGCATCATTGAAGATACACAAGATTTAACTTGTTTGAATAATCTGTTCCCTGCTACAAAATACCAACATTTTCAAGCCTAATTGAGAGGAAAGTTAATAACTACAACAAATAACCTAATGCCACATCGATGGACCAATTCCCTGCTCTCTCTTTATTAGCTACTGACCTGGAGACAGGACATTCTTCTGTTACTCGTGGGAAATGAAGGCCATTTGAAACACATGGCTCTAAATTCAGGAAATGATTTCTGATGTCTGCTGATTTTCACAACAACTATCGCTTTACGACAGGTGACCATTCCATATGGTATCATGGGCAGTTATGGTGTTCTAACGAGGACAGGAAGTTTGGGTTTGATTGTTCATATTTTTAACAAATGAAAAAATATATACCCAAGGCCATTTCACGAGTTTTACAAGCTCTTCCCTGAACTTCGTTTGTGTGGCTGCATAAATGCATGTGTTTGTACAAGACTTCATTTGGGTGAGCATATCTCCGACTTTAGAGGCAATGTACGCAGAATCTGTATAAACAGGTCGACTATGTATGACCAGGGCGTCAGCCCACTGACTGGCCATCGATGGCAGACTCAACAATATGAAATTAGCCGACACAGCCAAGAGCAAAATAATGGATTTCCTTCGGCTCTCCATCTCTGGGTCGCACTTATTCCCTATCCCAGAAGACCGGAGTCGAATGCGGGCAATATTGGTGACTACAATGCGTCTGATGATTAAACAATTAAACAGCAATATTAAAGCAAAGGGGATGACGGAAAATAAAACACTTTGTAATCTGAAGAAGGGCCCACCTGCAGGAGATCTAAAAAAGGCCGCACTGGGAATAATCCCCCAGGGAACATTATTAATTATTTTCTTATGTTCAAATGCAAACCAAAAAGGAATAGTCTCTGCACATATTAGCACAGAAACAATGGTTATAACAATGGACGCACTTCTCACTGTGCAATACCTGGTTTTCAGATTCTGACAACATATAGCTACAAACCGGTCAAATGTGAAACCAACTGTAAACCACACCGACAGACCCACGTTGCTCCCAGTCAAGTACAACGTAATCTTCCAAATTACAGTGTAGGAAAGAAATGAATGTGGAAACCGTTCCCTGAATATCTGGTGCGCAATTCGTTGGTTGATTGTGGCCAGTAGATCCGCTGTTGCCATGGCCACCATATAGATAGAGATACTTTTGGAAAGGTTGCACCTTCCTCTGCAGAGGGTCACTATTGTCAACACGTTCACTGTAAGAAAGAGAAAGGCATTACATCAGACTGACGTTCAGGTAAATTTCATCATATATTGTGGGGCGATGTACAGAATTTGGGGGACAGTTTCTTTTTAGAAAGTTTGGTAAGCATTTATGGCATTGCTTTCGAAACAAATGAATCATTGAACATTTAATAGCCTTCATGCATGTTTCATTCAGAAAAGACCAGGGCCGTTCGGATTCTGGTTGGGGAATGCTAAAGCAGGACGACACACACCCTTCTTGAAACCGAGATTCTGGTGACTAACCACGGAGAGGGGCCGGTGGGAGTTGCTAATGATGCACAACATAGTCTTTCCCTTTAAAAAAAATAAATTTAGAGTACCCAATTCATATTTTCATTCCAATTAAGGGGCAATTTAGCGTGGCCAACCCAGCTATCCTGCACATCTTTTGGGTTGTGGATGCGAAACCCACGCAAACACGGGGAGAATGTGCAAACTCCACACGGACAGTGACAAAGAGCGGGGTCGAACTTGGGGCCTCGGTGCCGTGAGGCAGCAGTGCTAACAACTGCGCCACCGTGATGCCGTGCACAACATATTCTGTCCAAGATGCCAGGGGTCGGCTTGGTATTCTGATGACTCCCGTTTTGTCCTATTCCTGATAGTCGTCCTGAGGGGGAACTGGTCGATCACCTCCCCCGGCAGAATCAAGGCTGTATGCATTTTGGAGCGATGGCGTGGTGGAAATAATGTTGCGTCGTGCTCCGATCGTTGGAATCATTGTAAGATCCTGAAGAGTGCTCAATGGTCTAGTTTCATCCCAGATTCTGCTGCCATCGTGCGTACATGAAGAAGTATTGATCCTGAGGATTGTCTTGCATTTCAGTTGAAGTCCTTAACAGTGCTCCCTGTTGCCCCGTATTGTTATTTGCGCCGTGATGCATTTCCTTTCATACAGGGGCGTGTATAATCGGGGTGTGATCAGCTGTGCCTTCGGTTATTCTGATTTAACAACTTCGTATCATGTTGAGCCGAATATGGGGAGTGGAATTTGTTTTAAAAAAAATCAATCCTAGAGGTCACCATGCGTTATAACGTCTGGCGAATCCTGTGGTGTAGCGAGGGTGGTGTCCCTTGTTGTCTCCCCCGCCTCGTTTAAAGGGAAAATGACAACAACCGACCCTGGGAGCAGGGTGGACGGCTGGCTTTGGTTGAGTTAGTTCATGCTTGCTGTATCTGAGAATAGTTAGAGCTAATCCGTTTCGGGTTTTTCTTTCGGTTTTGGTTTTCAGAATCCGTGCTTTCATCTTCTCTGGCCCGTCCCCTGGTGAGGAATGGGTTGTCTTTGACTCTTCCTTCGGGGCGTGTTTGACTTTTCTCTTCATACAGGTCTCTCTGGTTAGTTTTTTTTGCTGCTATTGCAACTAATAGAGTGTCAGGTCCGCTATTACAAAAGGGGATTTGGTTCAATGGTTTCGGACGGCGGAATGAGGGGGGCCTTGATATCCTTTGATTGGCAGCTGCTTCCGTGATCCGGTCCCCTCCCTCGGTTTTTCTTTCCCTACCATATGGGCGATCACGGTTCTGGTGCTGGCTCTTGCCTGACCACATTTGACGGGTGGTGCTTTTGATGATGGGGGAGCAGAAATGGCCCTCCCACCCTTGACTCCTATTTTATGGGACTCTTGAGGGTTCTTCGTGCTATGGACTGCGATCTACTCGTAGCAACGGCCAAAGGGTTTATACTTCCTTTTTTGGCGTAATTGATGTATTGTGTTGCCCTGGTTACGACTGGCAGGTGTAGGCTCAGCTGCTGTAGAGGTTGGAGTTGAGTTGGAGATCCGTGCTGGGTTAGGTCAGGTCGTTCGCCGTGGTCGGTGGCGTGTGGTCCATTTCAGGAACCCATTCAGTGGGAGCCCGGGATGTTCGGTTTGATACTCGGGTGTGTGAAGATTTGGGGATGGGCGGAGTGCCGTTGCCTTGTCGATAACCTGCTTCATTTAAGTTGAGGTATGTGTGATGTTCACTTGTGGCTTGATTGGCTAGCGTTGCTTGTTCGTTGGTGTGTCTCTGGTGGTGTGTGGGTTGGATGCCGATTTCCTGTTACGTAATTAGTTCTGATGGTTCTTCATCTCTCCCTTTTTTCTTTCCCGAGAGACCGCGGAAGTGAATCTTCCACTGTGGTTCGTATTTTATATTTACCTTTTCCCTGTTTGTGTCTGGTGTATGTTGTAGATGGCTGAGTCTCGACGTTCAGGAGTGGGTCCACTTTGTATGCTCGTTTCTTTTTTCCTGGGTGGTCCTGTTTTTTGGGGTAGGTTCCCTGGCGCTGGGGGCGGGGCAGTGGAGGGGTGGTGGGTTGTGGTGTTTCGACGCTCCCTCCTTGGCTGACCTTTCCAGAGGGAATGTTGACAGCTACCTCCCAGGAGCGGCGCTGCACTTTCGGCTGTTTTCAAAGGTTATCCTTCCTTAAATACCAGCTCTGGGGGGGGGGGGGGGGGGGTGCGTTCTATGCTTGGCGGTCGGGTGGTCTATTCCCTTCTGACTGTTGGACATTTCACGTGTGGTGTTATGAATCTTGACCTGGGATCAGATGGGTTGGTTCTAGTATCCCTGGTATCCACTCTTTTCCTGTTCTCTGATTCTGAGAATAACTTGGACTTGTTGGCGCCAGCCCTTTCGGAAAAATGTTGCAGGCATACGATTGACTTTGATTCTGTCCTGGGCATGGTTGGGGTTGGATTGTATTTGAAGGTTTAATTTCCCCCTAGTGTTCGGGTCATTGTGGATTTGCTTTACTTTGTAATGTTGGGTATTATGTATCTTTAAGTTGTTGACTATATCCTGCATTGGTTATAGACAGGACGTACATCCGTGGAAGGAACATGATGGGGGATACTCTCCTGAGCATATCATAGAATTTACAGTACAGAAGGAGGCCATTCGACCCATCGAGTCTGCACCGGCTCTTGGAAAGAGCACCCTACCCAAGGTCAACACCACCACCCTACCCCCATAACCCAGTAACCCCACCCAACACTAAGGGCAATTTTGAACACTAAGGGCAATTTATCATGGCCAATCCACCTAACCTGCACATCTTTGGACTGTGGGAGGAAACCGGAGCACCCGGAGGAAACCCACGCACACACGGGGAGGATGTGCAGACTCCGCACAGACAGTGACCTAAGCTGGAATCGAACCTGGGACCCTGGAGCTGTGAAGCAATTGTGCTATCCACAAGGCTACCGTGCTGCCCCTCTTGTCTTATTTCTTCTAATGTTTGCAATTATTCTTGTTCTGTGCTGCACCTGTTGCAGTGACTACAACTTTCTCTTTTTACTTTGTTGCGATATCTGTAAAAAAAAACAATCCAATAAAGATACGTTTTAAAAATGCAACAGCAGAAGTCTTAATTTTTTTCCGAGCAGTACGATTCAGGAAAGCTGCAGCTTAAGCAGAAATACTTGATGAGAGACGGGATTACAATGGAGGGTTGGCTCTCATCAAGCAGTTGATGCATTTTTGAATGGCATCTACGTAGAGCAACTTGTAGATGGGGAGAGGAAGTGCGACCTCGTCTGAGGTCGACATCAGACGGAACGGTGCAGAAGTGGAAATAGAAAGCTTTCCAATTGAAAATTTGGCGATTATTAAACAAATAAGAATCAGAGATGAGTTTCGGCATGGAAAGAGTCCACATGAGCCATTGTGACTGTATGGGCTCTCCAAATTACTAATTCACCTCATGCCATTCTCCACCTTCTACCTGTAGACCTGAATATTCGGACATTGACGATAACAGTCTAATTCTACGTTGAATTCTTCAATTGAACTTGCCTTCACCACAATGTTGGACAGTGAACTCCAACCCTAACCATACGCTGAATATAAAACGAAGTTTCTCCTCATGTCACCTTTTTATTTTACGAATTACTTCAAATCGATATCCTCTCATTCTCGATTCCTCCACAAGTGAGAGCAAGTCATCCCAGTCTACTCGCAAGAACCGTCATGATTTTCAGTGTTACTCAAATCCACTCCATTCCCACCCTCCCCCACCTTTACCACCTTCTGTTCTCGAGGGAAAACAGTTCTAACTTCTTTAGTCTACGTTGGTAACTGAAGTTCCTCATCCCTGGAATCATTCTCATGCACCATTCTTCCAGAAACGCTGCACCGAGAACTGGACGCAATATTCTAGCTGAAGCAGAAATTGTGACTGACACAAATTCAGGATAATCTCCTTGCTCTTTTATTCAATGCCCCCATTATTAACGCTAATAAAACACCCACTAATCACTTTATTTTTCTATTCGCTCAACAAATTATGTATCCACGTTGCAACTGTTGAGTTTGAAAAGAAATGATACAATGTGAGGACCTAACAGGAAGAGTTCAGCTACAAAAAGCTATGAAAGTAAATCTTAGATGATTCTATAACGTATTTATTTTCGGCAGTGTCAAAGGAATTCTCTCACATATTTCTTAATGTCCACATTTCTGTGCTATGCACTAAAAACAAACAATTTAAATAAACTTGTACATTATGGTTCAGCGACACGATTTTCTGCATTAATACACAAGACCAGTGGTGAAAGTGATGAAACTTCACATTTAGTCCCTGTGATTTATTTGGAGACAAGGTTCGCAGTATTAGATTCAAACAAAATTAAAGCTCAATAATTGGAAAAACGACAATTCAAATAAATCATTCAAATGAGCGAGAAAATAACATAATTCAGAAACACGCCTGTGTAATAGGCGTGTGCACTGGAACTGAGTGGGATCTGGTGGAACCCTTAACTTTTTTCCCAGCCGAGTGTTTTATAACTCGTTGCTTTAAAATGCCGACTTTTCAGGATGGTTTTGCAATTCTTCCGCAGTCAGTAAAATTATCAAATTAATGTAGTCAGGGATGTATAATACCATGAGGTGATGGGAAATGCGCCAGCATCAACTCACGTCCAATTAGAAAGGGACAGCAAATGGTGGCAACGCTAATGCCTCTCACGTGCCTGAAATAATAAAATTTTAAGAACTCTTTGTCATTTGATTCATCAAACTATTGGAGTGTCGGGGAATAGTCTCGCCGTCTCTTCTTTTCGAGAGAAAGCTGTGTCCTGACTCTCTCCTTCCACCGTCCAGCAGAGCACCCCCCCCACCCCCCTGCCGCTGTGTGGGCTCTTCGCGCTAATATTCACCGTTAATTGACCAGAAAAACAGATCTGCCAGGAGGACATTCTTGTTCTGTTACATTACCAGTGACACATAAATATTAACAGCTATTATACAGAACGCTATTCTGGCTTACCGGGAGTACCAATGGCTACCAGAACAGGATAGTAAATGTCTTTGATCTGTAGAATTATCGGCCGTTCCATTATTTGGAAGAACCTTCGCCTACTGATCCGCTTTGCAGTTCTCACTGGAAATGTGTGAGATCCCTCGGAGCCCTTTATAGAACAATCCTTTCCCAGCTGAGAAACGCAGCTTGCACAATATTTGCCGTTAGTTACAGTCACTAAACAAACAAAGGAGTGTTTCCAGTTCAGTGCATTGTGAACGGCAATGGCAAAATTGAGCAGGTCAGTCCACAATACTACTGCCATTTATATTAATCAACAGAAAGAAATCCCAGACGATGTGCCGAATGGCCTTACTTCCGCTCCTATGTCTTATGGTCTTATGGAAACGTGCCTTATTCGTACAGCACGGAGAACGAAAATTCAAGATAGTTTTTCAGATCAGTATGCCGTCGAACCAACAAGTGAGCCGTTTATTTTAGATCTGGTCTTGAAGAATGAGGGAGGTCTTATAACACATTGGCTTCTAAGGAAGAGTGAAACAATATCATAGAAAATGTCATTCTATATTGAAAAATATTTATGTAGCTTTGTCCGGAGGATGACACATCTCGTAATAGTAAACTACGTAGCTTTTCGTTGCGAACTTTCAAATGGAGATCTTGAAATGACTTTTCAAAATGTATGATTGTAGACATGAAATTCATCGAAAATGTTAAATGCATATTAATGCAAGGACGAACGGCCACGCAAATAAAGAAAAGTGGTACAACCGTGATTAACAATAAGATAAATATATCAAATTTTATCGCCAAATTAAATAACAAACCTCGGAAATGGAAGTGGTTTAGATTTCATCAAAATCGGACCTACAATTGGGAAGCACACTGGGGATAAATAAGTGAGACTGAGATGAACACAGTTCAGAGTAAGAGCAGGCAGAGGCTCGGGGCAGGGCCCAGCGCGCCTGTAGTACAGTGCAGAATGAAAGAACTATAACAAGTAAAACAGACGAACTGAGAGCCTGGATTACGAGATGGAACTATGATGCAATTGCAAATACAAAGACAGGTTAAAGGAGGGACAGGACTGGCAGTTTAACATTCCGGGTATCGTTGTTTGAGCATCCAACACGCCGCAGGAGACAGAGGAGCAGTTGTGTAGTCAGATACTGAAAGGTGTGAAAAACACAGGGTAATTGCGACGGGGGACTTTAACTTCCATATTGACTAAGAATCCCTTACAGCCAGGTGCCCGGAGGGAGAGTAATTTGTTAGATGTGTCCACCTAACAATTGGAGGGCTATTTGATGCAGTATGTTGATATTCAAACCAGGGAAGGGGCCATACTAGATTTGATATTGGGGAATGTGCCAGGCCACGGGATTGACGTTTCAGTGGGGAAGCATTTTGGTCTTAGCGACTATCATTTCAGAAGATTTTGGGTAGTCACGGATAACGACAAGAGTGGCGCCGGGCGAGGGTGCTTATTTGAGTGAGGGCCAATTATATCCAAATTAAGCAGCAATTGGGAGCGGTTATTTGGCAGCAAATCCACGTCTGACACGTGGGAGATTTTTAAAAGGCCAGTTGATTGAAGTGTCGGATGTCGCCGCCAAAATAAAGGATATAAATGCCAAGATTCGGGAACCATGGATGACAAGGGAAATTGTAAGATCAGTCAAATGTGAAAAGGGAGCATACGCTAGGTCTAGGCATCTAAAAACTGACGAAGCCTTGAGGACTACAGTGAAAGTAGGAAGGAACTTGAACGTGGAATTAGGATGGCTACCAAGTGCCATGAAATATCTTCAGCAAACATGATCAACGAGAAACCCAAGGCTTTTAGGCATATATTCGGAACAAGAGGGTGGCAAGAGAAAGTGTAGGCCCGCTCAAGGACAATGGAGAAAGGTTATGCGTACAACCAGATGGACTGAGTGAAATTGAAATTCTTAATGAGTACTTTGTATTGGTATTCGCCAGGGAGAAGGACATGACGGAGTTTGAGGTCAGGGATAGGTGTGTGCACGCGCTTGAGAACGTCTCCATATCAAAGGAGGAAGTGTTAAGTATCCTCAATTGCATTAAGGTATACAAGTCCCCGGGGCCGTACTGGAACCATGCCAGGTTACTTCCGGAGGCAAGGGGAGATATAGCTAGTGCCTTGCCAGATACCTTCACATCCTCTTTGACCACAGGCGAGGTTCCAGAGGACTGGAGAATGAATACCCAACGCTGTTCCCTTGTTTAAGAAAGGAAGCAGGGAAAATCGAACAAATTATAGGCCGGCGAGCCTGACATCAGCGGTCGGGACGTTTTTGGAAAAGATGCTGAGGGACAGGGTAAATGCGCATTTGGAGGAAAATGCATTAGTTAGTGACCAGCAGAACGGTTTTGTGTGGGGAAGTTTATGTCTCACCAACTTGAATGAGTTTTACGAACAGGTAAAAAAGAAAACTGATGAGGGAATGGCTTTGGGTATAGTTTATATGGTCTTTAGTAAGGCGTTTGACAAGTTCCCTCATGGCAGACTGGTACAAAAACTAAACTCACATGAGTTGTGGGGTGGGGAGGGGGAGGGGGAGAGGGGGGTGGGGGGAGCTAGGTGAATGCTGAATTGGCTTGGTTATAGAAGACAGAAAGTAGCGATCGAAGGGCCTTTTTTCCGAAAGGAGACCTGTAGCGAGTAGTGTTTCGCCAAAACAAAAAATGCTGGAAACTCCCAGCAGGTTTGGCTGCATCTGTAGCGAGAGAAACGAGCGAACGTTTCGAGTCTCGATGAACCTTTGTCAAACAAAAAAGGCATAGAAAGTGGGAGATACTTATATTGCAGGGTGAGGGAATGGAAGATGAGTCATAGCCACAGAAACCAAGGGAAAGGAGTGCTAATGGCCGTCCCCAGAGAGAATAAAATGGATGAAAGGCCAAAAAGCAGAGAAATTAAAATCAGATGGTAAGCTGTGAGATGTAGATGTGGGGGAACGGGGGACATTGCAGGGAGGGAGGTAAAATGAGAAAAATGGGGAAGGGGATGCAAAGGGGAGAAAACGTAAGGAAAGGAGGGACAACGAAGGGGGAAAGAGTGGGGGAGAACTATATATAAAGAAAGACAAGAAAGAAATGAAAGGTAAAATAAAGTTGAAATTAAATGGAATGAAAGCAAATGGGTCGAGGTGGGGTAGAGCTAATCATCGGAAGTTGTTGAATTTTAAGTTGAGACCGGAAGGCTGTAGCGTGCCTAATCGGAAGATGAGATGCTGTTCCTCCAGTTGAGCGTTGAGCTTCACTGGAACATTGCAGCAGGCCACGGACAGACACGTGACCATGGGTGCAGGGCCCTGTGTTAAAATGGCAATCAACGGGAAGCTAAGGGTCCTGAATGCACACAGAATGCAGGTACTCAGCAAAGCGATCACCCAGTCTACGTTTGGTCTCTCGGATATAGAGGAGACCACTAGTGAGCAGCAAATGCGATTGACCAAACTGAATGGGGTGCAATTTAAACGCGGCTTAACCTGGAATGAGTGTTTGTGAGCTGGGATGTTCAACCAGGTAAAAGGACAGGTGTTACACCTTCTGCGATTGCATGGGAAGGTGCCATGGGTGATGGGAGAGGTGTTGGGTATGGTGGAGGAGTGGACTAGATTATACCGGATGGAACAGTCTCTGCCGAATTCTGACAGAAGGACTGAAGGGAAGATACATTTGGCGGTGGTATCACGCTGGGGTTGGCGAAAATGGTAGAGGATTATGCTTTGCATACCGAGGCTGGTGGGAGGAAATGAGAGAACGAGGGGGATTCTGTCCTTATTCTGGGATGGTGGGGAGGGGGCAGGGATACTGGCGCGGGCGATGGACCGCACGCTGTTGAGGGCCCTGCCAACAACTGTAGGTGGGAAATCAAGGTTGAGGAAGAACCACTTTGCCAAGCACCTTCGGTCTCTGCGCATTCAGGACCCTGACCTTCCCGTTGCTTGCCATTTTAATACACTCCCTGCTCCCACGTCCACATGTTTGTCCTTGGCCTGCTGCAATGTTCCAGTGAAGCTCAACGCAGACTGGAAACAGAATCTCATCTTCCGGTTAGGCATACAACAGCTTTCTGGTCTCAACGTCGAATTCACCAACATCATATTATTAGCTGCAGCCCTTTTATTTATTTTTTGTCTTTCTTTATATATATTTTCCCCACCCTTTGCCCTATCTTATGCCCCCTTTTCGAACCCTTTCTCCTCTTTACTTCCCCATCCTGCCCTTTTTCTGATTTTACCTCAAGAATAAAAAAGTATTTTTCGCCGCTATGTAGACATCAGTGGCATCTGTCGTGCCATGTATAAATTTTCTAATTTTGGATACCCAATTAACTTTTTCCAATTAAGGCGCAATTTAACGTGGCCAATCCACCTACACTGCATATTTTTCGGTTGTGGGGGCGAAGCCAACGTAAACACGAGGCGAATGTGCAAACTCCACATGGATAGTAAGCCAGAGCAGGAATAGAACCTAGGACCCCAGCGTCGTCAGACAGCAGTGCTAACCACTGCGCCACCGTGCTGCCCCTGACCTGCCACATTGACCTGAGGAGTAAGAAATTAGTCAGGGAAATGACGATTATTCAGTTCGAATAATGGATAATGTATTTGTTTTAATAACATCTTGGAAGAACCCACTTCAGACAATTCAGTGGCAATTATTTTTAAATTTTGGTCATTTCAATATAGTAATGTAGTTTGACAAGGGTTGAAATCACTTATTTACTTTGTCCCTTTTCTTTCTAAATGTGTGCAAATCACCTTTACAGCATCCCTAAAGATAATAAGACTGTAAGATATTGGAACCAAACTAGGCCATTTAGCCTATCGAATCAGCGGGAGTACTGATAGTAGTATTAAAAACTGCAGAAGAGAACAAGCGACAGATGATCCTGTGGGGGAGGTACGACATTTGGACTATAACAGGGTTAACTTTGATCCTTTCGGACTACAGAGCTTGTCCAGATTCCTGTCGATGTCGCTGTTTTGACTTAAAGACATGCATCGGCTAAAGTGTCATGAAGATTTGAGCTTAGGACCTTCTGTTCTTTCGGCAATCATATGTCTTTTCTCGTGTCTTGAAGGAGCTTCTGGCGAAGGAGCGGGCCCCTATGGTGCCCCCGCCCCAGACCCCAGCAACAGCCAGACACCCAGGTGCCAGGCTGCGACTAGGATGATACCACCATAGCTGGGAGTCCACGACCTGCACCTCAGGACACCCCGGAGCTCGAGTCCAGCAATAACACTGATTAATCGTCAGAGATATCTCCAACCCCTCCGAGACCCTGACATCAGTTCGCCACCTCAGTGAAGAGGCTCCTGGGGGGCACTACGACATGCACCGGTACGTAGACTGACGGTCGGGAGTGCGAGCCGATCCATAGACTAGCTGCCTTTCAGATGGGGTTTGGGCTTCTGGATAAGGAAGCCCCATCGATTGTGGAGCTGCAGTCGTAGAACCAGGCACGACATGAGGGGTTAACGGTGATCATACCGCATCTGCAGGTGCAGTTGGAGGACACCATCCGCTTGATGGAGCAGGAGATGGTGCGACCATCTGTGCCACCCAGGCCAACACTGCACGGGTGGCGTCCATGGTGGAGGGCTTGGGGGGTGAAGGTTTCAGCAAATGGGTCAGGGTAAACATGGACCAGGAATCTTTGTGTAGGCGGTGACGAAGGACCAGGGCAGGGCGGCACTATCACAGGCAACTATGTGCCAAGGCCACTTGGATATTGTAGCTGTGCACTGTTGCTTGCACTGGTCGCAATGGGCAATGGTTGAGCGCGTAGACAGAATTTCCAGGGGCTTACCGACGTTGCACACAGAGGGAGATGGCCCAGTCACATCATGACATGGTGCAATCCCAGAACAAGGTGGTCCACTCCCTATCGTCCATGACCGAGAGCATTAAGACCCTGGATGAGGCGGCAGCAGCTTCCAGGACTGGCAGTGTCAGGTAGCAGGGCAGCCTCAGGATGTAGCTCCGCTCGCAGCGCCATTCCATAGATTAGCCCATGGACCAACGGGCACCTTAAGGAAGGAGGAAGTGGTGGAATCTGTGTCAGTGACTCCCGCAGGGGATGTGCCGGAACACCGAAGCACATTGGACTGCCCCCCCCACCCCCCCCCCCCCCCACTCCCCTTCCTCTCCCTGGTGTATCACATGGGCAACGGGTAGAACAGGGCGGCGCCACGCCTCGTAGGAGACCCGAGCTGCAGCCGGGCCCATTCAGGCCAGGTCGCCCTAGAAGGCGGCCACCAAAGGGGAACTAGGCCACAGGGCAGGAATCACAGCAGGTATCCTCCACTCCTGATGTACCACCTGAGGATCACCTAGGCATAGCGTTAGGGTCTGTATAGCTAGAAAAGTGGACACTATTAAGTTGGCACGGGTGCAGGGCACAGTTTAATGATAAGGGCTAGGGCAAAATCCACCATATCTGTTTGCACATTAAAGATCTCTGCAGAATGTTATAACCTGCCTCGGTGCACTGGGATGGAAAGGCTGGACTGGGGTGGACGCAGAGGGCAAGCGGGGCGCGCGGGTGGAAATGTGTAGAGGTTGATGGTGGGGGGGGGGGGTTGGCCCTGGGACCGCGGTTCAGGGAGTGCTCACCGCTCTGGGGTCGCACCCCCAACCCACCCACCACCCACCACTCCAGCCCCACGTCCGCCAGCCCTTGGAATCTTTGGACCACGTGATGGAATGGCCAGCTCTCATGCAGAGGTCACCTAGGTGGCCGTGGTAAGTACTACTGTGGGCTGGAGTCAGACGTTGTCACGTGATGTGGAGCTCCTGAGCTAATCGCAGAGCAGTTTGTCTTCATCCTCCATCCCGTGGGCTAGACAGGCTGCCCGTGCCAGCCCAGGGCCCGCACCTCGTCGTGAGCCAGGTAGCTTTCATGGAGTGGGTGCAGGAGTGGGTGGGGTGTGCCGGTGGCCAAGGGAGACATTGTAGTGTGGGTTGTGGTGTCTTTGCCCTTGGCCAGTGGATGGCGAAATTGCAGACGATCAGAGCATACCGGACGCATTGGCCCTGGCACACAGGTTGTGATTCCTCCCGTGCCTGCCGGGGCCCCATGCCATGACCATCCGCACGCTCACCCACAACCTCCTCGTCGCCCCAGGCCTGGAGTTCAACATACTCCTGCAGCACGTCACCCTTCTGCTGCGTGACCTTGTGGGGGACGCAGCAGGCCACCACAATGTCGGCGATCCTCCCTCCCATCGCTATACTGGAGGGCTCCTCTAGAACGGTGCAGGGAACTGAACTACATCTTGAGGACGTCAAAGCACTGCTCGATCAGGACTCTGGTCGCTGCATGGTCTCTCTGACAGTCTGGGGCTTCCGGATAGGCGTCGTCAGTCACTGCTGCAGCAGCTAAACCCTGTTGCCCAAAAAACAAACTTTCAGCCGGGGGTATCTCGCGAAGAAGACGGGAACCGTCGAGTGTTCTTGCATGAAATCTGGGTGCACATTTCCCGTGTACCAACTGCAGTCGTGCAAGATGTGCATCTAATGTCACACACCAGCTGCAGGTTCATCAAGTGGATCCCTTTAGGTTTATAAAGAATGGCCTGTCATGCGATGGTTCTCATTAGGGACTTGCATCCCGTCGATCACCACTGGACCTGGGCATGTTGGCGAGGATGGCAAAACTCACTGCCTGGGCAACCTGATAGGAATGGTCCACATCGAATTTGATCTATTTGTGCCACCCCGGAATTTAGGGCCAGCATGACGGCATGAATGCACCTGTGAGATGCCGGTTAGGTCCCCACTCAGCGCCTAGAGGGATCCCGTGGCGTCAACGTTCAGGGCGACCATCACCTTGACGGCCACCAGGAGCAGGTATCCTCTTACATTCCCCCGTGTTGCTGTCGGCATCCTGACTTGGGAGACGTGTTGCACTGTCCACCTACTCAGCCAGAGTCTTCGACAGCATGACCGGTCTGCCATGTCCTCGAACGACAAGCGCTGTGAAACACTCGAGGTCTCATGCGTTGCCTTATTCCCACCTCTTGCTCGGCCTGTTGGGCGGTCAGCTCCCCATTCTCACCGGCTGCCTCCTGTTCCACTGGGACAGGATCCAATGTAGCAGGGTCCATCTCCAACATCCCGAACATCTCCAGCTCGTACTGCCTCAGTGCATCCCCCAGGCTAGCAGAAAACAGGATGAATACCACCATTCCTCGTTGCTTTCCGAAGTCCATTGACTGCTGGGGGTGAAAGCCAGATATGTTAGCATTGTCCGTACCCACGTGCCCGACCAGGCCCTACATCGTGGCCGCAGGCTGCACTGCACCTCCCTTCCCCATCCGCAAAACCACCCCAGGCGTGCCCCCTGGCACACTTCCCTCCATGCCCCTTATCCAGTCGGTGCCCAGCACCATGGGGACCTCTGGCACGGTCACCCGCCTCTGCTGCCGGCGGTACCCATGCCAGTGGTACGCACCGATCCTGTGCCCTCCTGCAGGGGCTATTGCAGCCGCTGCCATTGGTGGGCCACGTGCTACTCCGCCGTCGAGTGGCAGTTAGTTGGGGAGGGAAGTTGGTGTAGTGGAGGTTTGGGGGTGAAATATGGAGGCGGTGTGGTGCGGGAACCCATATGCCCGGTGCCACTGCACGGCCATGTGCCATTGATGGCGGTCAGTGAGGTGGGCAGCAAGATGGCGGTCTTGCAGGCTGCGGCAATAGAGGCCATCGATTGATGAACGTGGGTACGCCGGGCGGGGGTGGTGGTGGTATCAGGCCATCCGTTGTTCACCCCCGTCACTTCGCGCTGCACCGCAGACTTGAAGATCCCCCCCCCCCCCCCCCCGCACCCCCACCCCCGCAGCGGAGTAGATCGCTGCTGTTGACGCACTGGAGCATAGCATTCTGGTGGGCGCCCGGCACCAGCCGGGAGTTTCGCTTCACGACAGATTCTCCACCCAATCGCGTTTCCAGACATCGCCGTCGGCCCACAGAGAATGCCGTCCGTCATGGTTTTGTGTCCCCTGCCCTTGTGGCTTCAATTGCTTATTTATGCCTCTCGCCTTATTTCGCGCTTCTCGCCAGCCATTTACGATCCTAGTTCTACAAGGCTTCCAAATTACCCCAGCCTTTCTGCAATAGGTGTGTTACACCCATTTCCATCAGCCTGTGTGCTGAATGAGATTTCTTCTTTATTCGCATGTAAACAATGATTCTATTATCCATTCCCACCGACAAGGGCGACCTTAAACAAAGTACTGGCTATTCCTCAGAATTCTTGGAGTCCCAATTTAATTCAATGCCACACCCTTCTGAATCTGCTTTCAAATTATTTTCATTTGTGTTGTGAAGCTGCTGCTTTTGAACCAGGTACAATGAGTTCGTGGACACCTATTTCCTTAATGTTAAAAATATTGCTTTTCATGCCCCTCTTAGATTACAAACCCATTCCTAACCTACGCTTCAATTTGACATGCCATCACTTGAAGCCACTTGAAGCTGTTTCCTTCAAAACCCTCTTCACATTAGGGATGTACAACGAAAATGCGGGAGTAACCAGTGACACTGATGTCCTGTGAAATAACGTGAAAAAACAAAATCCACACAGATTTCCTCCTGCTCCCCTCCTGGCCACCATGCCAGATACCATGCATGTTCCTCCATCTGATCACATTTGTATCCGCCTTTCCTCTGCGAAACTATTGATGGCTGCACCGTCTTCCAGCTAACACCCAGGCTTCCTAATTATTTTTTTGTAACCCCTAGGTCCACTCTGATAAGATATCACGAATGGAATGACTCCCGCAAAAAACAGAAACGCGTCTCAGGCCAGCGGATTGGATGACAATCGGCGCTGTGGCTTAGTCGGTTAAAGCGCCTGTTTAATAAACAGGTGATTCTGAGTTCAAATCTCAGCAGTGCCTTCAGACGTTTCGTCGATGCACGGTTTTAGATTAAAACAGCGAGCTGAAAAACGAATGTTGGAAAATAGAAAATCATTGGAAAACCTGTTTGATGAAAGCATAAATCATGGCAAAATCTGTAGTACCAACTTTTTTAAAAAGTGCCCTGTGCTCCATCACATGTTTGTCAAATCTTCCCCAGCATCCATTTATCGGTGACCTTGTTTTAGGGCAGGACGATATCACAGTCACAGCATAACATTGTGGCTTCACAGCGCCAGAGACCCAGATTCGATTCACTGCTGGGTCACTGTCTGTGCGGTGTCTGCACGTTCTCCCCGTGTCTGCGTAGGTTCCCTCCCACAGTCCAAAGACGTGCAGACACCGCAACGGTGGTTTGGCCATCCTAAATTGCCCTTCGTGCCCAAAAAAGGTGAGGAGGGGTGATTGGGTTACGGGGATAAGGTGAAAGTGAGGGCTTAAGTGGGTCGGTGCAGACTCGATGGGCGGAATGGCCACCTTCTGCACTGTATGTTCGATGTTCTAACATTCGCTCCCTGGTGCGATCTCAGTTGCTGTCACTGCAATGGCAGGGGCAAACAGCGATCTCCTTTGGCAGACATCATCAAGCTGAACTCGGAGATTCTCAACTCGGCTGCGTTGCTTTTGAATGCTTCATTCCACCCATTCTGGGGCCATTAACACGCATGCGTTGGTATTTCAATTAGTGTGACTTTTGTTAATATTTGTATTGGAATTTTAATGATTTCTTGTACAAAGTTTACAGAAACCGAACAATAAGAGGAATAACCGCTCCAACACTCTCTCCCCACATCAATGTAAACTAATCCCTCAATATGCCCCTCATCCCCACCCAATTTCCCCCCACCCCAACTGGTTATTATTGATTTCCCATATTATATTACATGTTTTTAGAGTTTGAATTTGTTTACATGTGACAGTACAATAAGAAAAGAGGAGAAGGAAACCATACATGCAAAAGTACCCAGATAACATCGACCATCTCCCAGCCCTCCTTCTGCAAGTACATTGGCTTTGTTCGTCCACCGGTTTTGTTTACATTATTCCATCTGGGCTGGAGTGAGTGGTGGTACGGTAGGAAAGTGGATAACACTCTTTGATCACAACTCCAGGGTCGCAGGTTCGATTCCTAGGCTTGGATCACTGGCTGTGTGGAGTTTGCAAGTTATCCCCGTGTGTGCGTGGGTTTGCTCTGGGTGCTCCGGTTTCCTCCCACAAATCCAGAAGGACGTGCTGTTACGTGAATTGGACGTTCTTAATTCTCTCTCTGTGCACTCGAACAGGCGCCGGAATGTGGCGACTAGGGGCTTTTCACAGTAACGTCATTGTAGTGTTAATGTAAGCCAACTTGTGAAAATAAAGATTATTATTATTAGGTGGAGTTCGCCCTGTTCAGGTCAGGAGCTCCAGAGCCTCTATGTTATTTCCACCCGTAATCCTTCCTCCCATTTTGTTCTGTGTGTCTTCCAGCTGGCGGCGCATCTCCCCTAAAGGTTGCCCATACAGGTCCCCGCACGTCCCCCACCTAGGTCGCCTGTGTCCAACAGTTCCTCTAACATTGAGATAGTGGAGGGAGTTTTTGATTTGTAAGTGTTTCAGTTCATTCCCGTTGGGCAGTTGCAAACTTTCCATCAGTTCCACTAACGTCGCTAGTGTGTCGTCTGTGTAAATGTCCCGAACTGTCATTGTCCCTCTGTCCTGTCTCCATCTGTTTAATGTGGCATTCATCGTGACTGGCACGAACCGTGGTTGCTGCAGATGGAGGCCACGGTAGAACGGAGTGCTGTCTCAGTTGGTTCAATGTCCAGAGTGTGGTATTACTACTGTGCTTGCTGAGTGTTTGGCTAGCGGAGAAAGCAGTGTTGTTCTTGTGAGTGCTCGGAGGAACGTATCCATGCAGGAACTCTCCTCCATCCTCACCCATTATATTTATGGCCCCTTCGCCCATCCCCTCACTCTCCCTGCTGTGGCAGCACTGGTAGTGTTGTTGGTTTCGGAAGGCCAGGCATCCCATATTTTAGTTTCTGTAGAGGACCCTTTTGGGGATCCTTGGATTCCCCCACTCAACCCCCCCTCCCCCCACCCCACATATTTGGGGTTGTTGCCACGGTTGGAGGCAGGAAACTTCTTGCTATCGAGTCTGTTAACTTCTCCCACAAATGCGCTGCAGTGCTGCCGCACATTTGTTGTAGCAGACGGCTGGGAATCCATTCGGTCCCGGCGCCTTTTCCCTTGAATGGCATTAATGCTCTCCATTACTTCTCTCTGATCAAATGGTGCTTCCAGCCTCCGCCTCCTAGTTTCGCCCGCGACTGGCATGTCCAGACCATGACGGAATTGCTTCATACCCGAGTTCCCTTCGGAGCGTTCAGAGGTGCACAGTGCCCGGTAGAAGGTTTCAACTGCTTTCCCCCTCGATCACAGTGCTTATTAGCTACCACCTTGAGCAAGGTTTTGGCGAAGTGACCTAATGGACTTGAATTCCAGACAAAAAACCCAAAGTCCGGACCAGTTCCGGGTCTCTACTCTGCATAATCTGTTCTGGGCACTGGTTGCCTGATTTTAAAAAGACCGGACGAATGCACAGATGCGAACAGACATACTGAAAATTCAGGATGACAACAGCCGATTCGGAAGCTGATGAAGAAAAACTGCCTGGACACGCAAGACTCTTGGAAGAAAAGGGATAATTTTTCCTATTTAGAAATGACAGCTGCCTGATTGTGAACATCGAGAGAACAATTTCCACAGGATGGTCACGTCCACTATGTTGCTCCACTTGCCATGAATGATCTGGATTGGAGGAATCCCTCGTTCGCCGCTTTTCCATCATGAGCCCACGTGTCTGCATGGTCATGGTAACTTTCCTCCATTTAATCCAGGGAACCAGTGTTCAATAAATCCATCATTAGCCCAAATTAGTTTAAATTAACTCGCAGCGAGCAATTCAATGGACCCATTTCCAAACAGTGTTTTAAAATTATTAAATTTCGTTATACCTATTCCAGGTTTTAAATTCCCCAGTCACTCCAACTTTTTACTTTTCCAAACAAAGCTACTGCTGTTAATGCTACAAATTGAAAATAAAACATATATGCTGAAGTTACTTGTCAATTCTGGTAGAAACTTTGGAGAGACAAACAGAGGTAATGCTTCAAGTTCACGACCCTTCGTTAGAAATTAGAATGTATAGATTATTTATAGTTATGTGAAGAAAGGAGAAAGTAAGGGGTTATGATTAACATTGAGTACAACAGTTAGAGTGTAACATACTTTCTCATTTGTTCTTTTGTGTACGATTAATTCAATACCTAATGAAATTCGCAATAGGTCGTCAATCCTTTTAGAACTCTGTTGCTTTACCTTCCACTTAATTTAGGAGTAATGTTTATCCTGCCTTGGAAAAGTGCAATCTCCCCGAGCACTACTTCCGACTTGATATCCATATCTGGGTTTGATTATATCGTCGGTAAGCTCACCCCTCTGTTGATATAAGTCCAATGGTTTCATTTCATGATTTTCATTAATGAATGAAATGACTACGCCATCTTCCATATGACTGCTCGGTCTGGTTCACCGTCACTCACTTGTTTGGCTGATTTGTACGCATTATTGACAGAAGCTGAAAAGTAAATATTTCACCGAAAAAAATGTCGCTCTGGTTGTATAAATAACATCACCTGGCATTGTGTATTAAAGGCTCATATTAGCACGCAAACCCCTTTATTTAGTCTTGTGAAAGTAACAACGTTTGGTTCTCTCATTTTAAGTTATCAATCAAGAGGGCAGCACGGTGGCGCAGTGGTTAGCATTGCTGCCTCACGGCGCCGCGGTCCCAGGTTCGATCCCGTCTCTGGATCACTTTCCGTCTGGAATTTGAAGATCCCCCCCCCCCCCCCGTGTTTACCAGGATTTCGCCCCCACAACCCAAAGATGTGCAGGGTAGGTGAATTGGCCACGCTAAATTGCCCCTCCATTGGAAACAATGCATTGGGTACTCTAAATTAAAAATAAAGTTGGAAATCAAGATGCTCAACTCATCCAAAATTGATTTACGGGACAGCGTCACAGGTTGGGCCAGCATTCATTGCCCAACCAGAACAATCCGCCATTTCGGAGGGCATTTAAGAGGCATTACAATTTATCTGCATCTGGATTTACATGGCGGCCAGACAAGGTAATGATGGTAGATTTCGTTCAAGGGCATTCGTGAACCAGATGGGATTTTCCGGCAATTGACAATGGTTTCATGATCAATGTTAACTCCAACCTTTATTGGATTCAAATTTCACCATGTGCTGTACCAGGATCCAATCTCCAGATCTCTTTCTGGGTCTGTGGATTATTAATCCAGTGACGATACAACTACGCCACCACGCCACTGCCTTCCCAAACACCGGCTGTACCATTTGATGTGATTCTTCTGCGCAATGCATTCACGGTTATACACATTTTAATGAGCACTAGCGGCCTTATAAGACTAGAATTTCACAAAAGTTTGAATCCCAGAGACAAAGAATGAAGACAAAAAGGAAAACGGGCTTTTTGCTGTTTTGTTTTTAATCTTTTAATCAGTGAAACAGCTCTGAAAGAGACACTTGGCGTTTGGTTATTAATGATCACAGTAAAGTAAAGGACATCACTGAAACAGCATCAAATTTCGTAACGGAACTGATGGCTGTGAGTGAATAGAACCATTGCTACTAGAATACAGTTCCTATTTTAAAACTTATTTATTGTGATCAGAATTAAACAATAGAGTGTCATCACCAAATGTGTTCTGTCAAAACAGAACATTAATTCTCTGCTGTAACCTGATTTATTTATGTAAATGAACAATGTTGTAATCTCAGTATCCCCGTGGAATTTCCATGGGGTATAAATAAAGGCTGTGAAAATATATTGACGTAAAGTTCGACAGATCATAGTTTGCAGCACGAAGGAGCAGAGCACTTCACACACGAAATGCATTATCCAATTGATAATGTGATGAAAATATATTACACTACTCTTGCTGTTATTGGTGTTCCTGGTAAGTGGCCATAAATGCGAGGCTATTTAAATCTGTATGTGTGCTGGTCTTTGGTTTACTCTCTTACTGATGGTGTTGCATCCTGATGTTGTGCTTACCGTAAAACAGTTACCCAATCAATGATATTGTTTTACTGAAGCAAATATGTGTTGTTTAAATTACTCGCCAAATATGGGCTTTGCTAGGTCTGCCAAGACCATTGCCCATCGGTAATTGGTCATGGGAAGGTGGTGGCGAGCTGCCTCTTGAACCGCAAACGTCCATGCAGTGTAGGCACGCACACAGGGCTCTTAGCGAGGGAGTTCCAGGATATTAACCCAAAGACAGTGAAGGAAAGACGATATAATTCTAAGGCAGAATGGTGAGCGACTCGAGGGGCAATATCCAGATGGCGGTGTTCCCATGTATTTTCTGCTCTCGTCCATCCAGCTGGAACTGGCCGTGATTTTTTAAAGTGCTGTCTAAGAAGCTGTGGTTAGTTATTACAGTCCACCAGTCCAAGGTACACACTCCTGTTTTTTGCGTCGGTGTTGAATGGATTCCATCCTGTGGAAGGGATAGCAATCAAGCCAGTGCTGTGTACTGGATTGTGTCGGAGGTTTTGAGGATTGTTGGAATTGCACTCATCCAGGCAAGAGGAGAGCCTTCCATTCTACCCTTGACTTGTGCCTTCCAGATTATGGACAAGGTTTGGTGTGTCAGGAGGTGAGGTACTCGCCACGATTCCTACCTTCTGACCTGCTCTTGTAATCATGGCATTTATATGGCTATTCCAGGTAATATTCCAGCCAATGGTACCCCCCCCCCCCCCCCCAGGATGCTGATAATGGGAGTTTCAATGACGACAATGCCATTCAATGAAGGTAATGCAGTTGATGTAGTATACATGGATTTCAGCAAAGCATTTGTCAAGGTCACACATGGGAACTTATAAAGAAGGCAAATTCACATTGGATACAGGAGAACATGATAAGGTGGATTAAAAGTTGGCCGAACTGTAGGAAACAGAGGGCGATGGCAGACGGCTGTTTTCGTGACTGGAAGCCAGTGCCCAGTAGTGTACCACAGGGATCTGCGCTGTGTCCCCAATTATTTGTCATTTATATAAATGACTTAGTTGACTATGTGGGGGGGTAGGATCAGTAAGTTTGCAGATGACACAAAGATAGGCAGGGTGGTTAACAGTGAGGTTGAGAGTATTAGGTTACAAGAAGATATAGATGGGATGGTCAAATGGGCAGAAACGTGTCAGACGGAATTTAATCCTGAAAAGTGTCATCTGTTACACTTTGGAAGGAGCAGTTTGACAAGGAAATATTCAATGAATGGCACCACGTTGAGAGGTCCCGAGGAACAAAGAGACTTTGGCGTATTGGTAAATAGATCTTTGAAGGTAGGATAATAGGGTGGTGGAAACGAATTATGATACACTTGTCTTTATCAGTCGTGGCATAGATTACAAAAGCAAGGTAGTTATGTTGGAGTCATATAGAACATTGGCGATACCACAGCTGGAGTACTGTGTGCAGTTCGGGTCGCCACATTGAAGGAAGTATGTGATTGCAATGAAGCGGGTACAGAGCTGTTTCACCAGGATGATGCCTGGAATGGAACTTTAAGTTTTTAAAAATGTTTTTATTATTTGTGTTATACAGAGCACAGTATAAGTACATACAAGATAGGACTTCTGCAGGGGTGGGAGGGGGACCTGGGTGGTGCCCCTGGTGTTATTTACATTTCTTTTTGTTAAATAGATTTAGAGTACCCAATTCATTTTTTCAAATTAAGGGGCAATTTAGTGTGGTCAATCCACCTACCCTGCACATCTTTAGGTTGTGGGGGGCGAAACCCACGCAACCACGGGGAGAATGTGCAAACTCCACACGGACAGAGACCCAGAGCTGGGATCGAACCTGGGACCTGGTTCTACTCCGTTGTTGCCCACCCTCCACTACTGTGGACATTGGCTTGAATAAGGCTGTCTCGTACCCGACAAGTCTGGGGAAAGACCAGAACATGTGGGCCTGGTTGGCCCGGCCTCCTTGGCATCGTTCGCACCTGTCCTCCGCCTCTGGGAAGAACCTACTCATTCGGGCTCTGGCCAAGTTGACTCTATGTACCACTTTTAGTTGCGTTAGATTAAGTCTTGCGCATGTGGAGGTGGAGTTAACCCTGTGAAGTGCTTCGCTCCAGAGTCTCTACCCTGTTTTTAGAGTTTCAATTTGTTTACATGTGACAGTACAATAAGAAAAAGGAAGAAGGTAGCCATACATGCAAAAGTACCCAGATAACATCGACCATCTTCCAGCCCTCCTTCTGCAAGCACATTGGCTTGGTTCGTCCACCGGTCCTATTTACATAATTCTATCTGGGATGGAGTGAGTGGTGGTACGGTAGGAAAGTGGATAACACTCTTTGATCACAACTCCAGGGTCGCAGGATCGATTCCCAGGCTTGGATCACTGGCTGTGTGGAGTTTGCACGTTATCCCCGTGTGTGCGTGGGTTTGCTCTGGGTGCTCTGGCTTCCTTCCACACATCCAGAAGGACGTGCTGTTACGTGAATTGGACGTTCTTAATTCTCTCTCTGTGTACTCGAACAGGCGCCGGAATGTGGTGACTAGGGGCTTTTCACAGTAACGTCATTGCAGTGTTAATGTAAGCCAACTTGTGAAAATAAAGATTATTATTATTATTATTAGGTGGAGTTCGCCCTGTTCAGGTCAGGGCTTCGCTCCAGAGCCTCTATGCTATTTCCACCCGTAGTTCTTCCTCCCATTTTGTTCTGTGTGTCGTCCAGCTGGCAGCGCGTCTCCCCTAAAGGTTGCCCATACAAGTCCCCGCACGTCCCCCACCTACGTCGCCTGTGTCCAACAGTTCCTCTAACATTGAGATAGTGGGGGAAGTTTTTGATTTGTAAGTGTTTCAGTTCATTCCCCTTGGGCAGTTGCAAACTTTCCATCAGTTCCACTAACGTCGCTCGTGTGTCATCTGTGTAGATGTCCCTAACTGTCATTGTCCCTCTGTCCTGTCTCCATCTGTTTAATGTGGCATTCATCGTGACTGGCACGAACCGTGGTTGCTGCAGATGGAGGCCACGGTAGAACGGAGTGCTGTCTCAGTTGGTTCAATGTCCAGAGTGTGGTATTACTACTGTGCTTGCTGAGTGTTTGGCTGGCGGAGAAAGCAGTGTTGTTCTTGTGAGGGCTCGGAGGAACGTATCCATGCAGGAACTCTCCTCCATCCTCACCCATTATATTTATGGCCCCTTCGCCCATCCCCTCACTCTCCCTGCTGTGGCAGCACTGGTAGTGTTGTTGGTTTCGGAAGGCCAGGCATCCCATATTTTATTTTCTGTAGAGGACCCTTTTGGGGATCCTTGGATTCTTCCTCTCCCCCCCCCCCCCCCACCCCCAAATTCATCTTGATCATCTGCAACCTCCCGCCAAGGAGAGTGGGAGTACGTCCTTCCTCTGCAGGTCCTTTTTTACTTCTTCTACCGGGCTAGTCAGGTACGGTGTGTGGATTTGTGTCCAGTCATGGGCAATTTGGATCCCAGGTAGCGGAATTTGCTTTGGGCTTGCCTGTACGGCAGCCCTTCCTGCTCTGCCCATCTCTCTTTCGGATATACCGGGAATATTTCTCTTGCTCAGGTTGCGTTTGTAGTGGAAGAAGGCTTCAAACGCTTTCAGGAGCTTCGTCACCCCTTCCATGCTCTTTTGCGGGTCTGAGACCTAGAGGAACAGACCATCCGCATAGAGTAACCATCTGTTTCGTCTCTGAATCCCCTTCCAATTTTTTGCCATTCTGATGGACGATCGCTAGCGGCTCAATTGCCAGGGCGAATAAATGTGGGGAGAGCGGACATCCCTGCCCATATGCCCTTTGCTGCTGGAAGTATTGAGAGCTGGTGGTGCGGTATGTACGTTCGCCATGAGGCTGTGCACGGGAGTTTCTCCCAGGAGATGAACCCTGTTCCAAATCCAACCGAATACAGTACTATGTGCTCCTTGCACTCGACTCTGTCGAATGCCTTTTCTGCATCCAGGAAAATGATCACTTCTGGTGTTCTCTCCCTAGATGGGGTCAATATCAAGTTCAGAAGGCGTCTGATTTTCGTTGTTCGTTGCCTGTTCTTGACAAAACCAGTCAGGCTGTCACCTAACACCTCTGGTACGCAGTTCTCCATTCGCATGGCCAGGACTTTTGCCATTATTTTCGCGTCCATATTGAGCTGCAAGATGCGTCTGTCAGATTCACATTTGCTGTGGACATTGTCTTTCTTAGGTATCAGCGAGATTGTGGTTGGTGCCACGGTTGGAGGCAGGAAACTTCTTGCTATCGAGTCTGTTAACTTCTCCCACAAATGCGCTGCTGTGCATTTGTTGTGGAAGACGGCTGGGAATCCATCCGGTCCCTGCGCCTTTTCCCTTGAATGGTGTTAATGCTCTCCATTACTTCTCCCTGATCAAATGGTGCTTCCAGCCTCTGCCTCCTAGTTTCGCCCACGACTGGCATGTCCAGACCATGACGGAATTGCTTCATACCCGAGTTCCCTTCGGAGCGTTCAGAGGTGCACAGTGCCCGGTAGAAGGTTCAACTGCTTTCCCACTCGATCACAGTGCTTATTAGCTACCACCTTGAGCAAGGATCACCCTGCATAATCTGTTCTGGGCACTGGTTGCCTGATTTTAAAAAGACCGGACGAATGCACAGATGCGAACAGACATACTGAAAATTCAGGATGACAACAGCCGATTCGGAAGCTGATGAAGAAAAACTGCCTGGACACGCAAGACTCTTGGACGAAAAGGGATAATTTTTCATATTTAGAAATTACAGCTGCCTGATTGTGAACATCGAGAGAACAATTTCCACAGGATGGTCACGTCCACTATGTTGCTCCACTTGCCATGAATTATCTGGATTGGCGGAATCCCTCGTTCGCCGCTTTTCCATCATGAGCCCACGTGTCTGCATGGTCATGGTAACTTTCCTCCATTTAATCCAGGGAAGCAGTTTTCAATAAATCCATGATTAGCCCAAATTAGCAATTCCCTATTTCGGGAATAGGTCTACCCTATTTCGAACCTCGTGTTTCCTCTCATTTCCCCCTTGTCACGTCCAGTTTGGCATCGGCCCTGTCCATCAGTCGTCCGTTCATGTTACTCCAGTTCCCTCTGCCTAAAATGTCTGCGTCCAGTAATTCTTCTAGTAGTGACTGTCGTGGCGGCATGGATATGTCCTTGTTTCCTTCTATCGGAAGTTTTTAAGCTGCAGGTACCTGTATTCGCTGCCGCCAGCTAGTTGAAATCTTTCAATTAGTTCATCCAGTGTTGTGACCCTGCCGTTGGTCGAAACGTCATTCTACCTTTTAAAGGAGACGTCTGTGAGTACCGGCCTAAACCTATGGCTGTTGCAGGTGACGGTCTTATCGTGCATTTTTCTTGGGCCAAACTGTTGTCGTAACTGGTTCCACGACTGGAGTGTTGCCACCATCACCAAGTTTGAGTACTTCTTGGATGGGGATGGGACTGCCGCCATGGCGAGGGTCCGGAGGGAGGTCCCCTTGCGGGAATCCTCCTCCGTGCGCATTCATTCGGCTTCTGGTTCCTTTATCTATCCCATTACTCTTTCTCTGTCACTGCCCAGTGGTAGTACTGCAGGTTTGGGTGAGCTAGTCCCCCTGGATTTCGTTTGCTGTAGGACCTTTGTGGCGATCCTTGCATTCTTCCTCCCCTCCACTCCCCCCCCCCCCCCACACACACACACATGAACGCCATAATTAGTTAGTTCTTGTTGGGGGTCGCGACAGGGGTCCCGGCGATAGCTATCCTGCTCGTCACGTGACTTCCCTCCCTTAAGTTACTGTCCTGCTTTTCCACGCCAGCGCTTTGAAGTTCCTACCCGTCCCATACCCGTCTGATCCTGTGTTTTTCTTGAGTGTCACTCTGCTTTCCCTCTGTCGCTACCCTTGTTGTCCTGAACGAGGCCACAATCTCCTGCATAAAGCGGTTTCCTAGGTGATGGCTTGCTGTTGGTAGTACAGGTTGTGTTAGGGTTAGAGGTTCATCTCTGTCCCCCCCCCCCCCCCACCCATGGCAGCCCATTGCCGCATTTCTGATTGTTCCAGTGGGCTCCTCATCGCTTCGCTTGTTGTCGTTGCTCCAGCCCGCATTCCGTGAAGAACTTGTCTGCCTCTGCCGGGGCTGTAAAGAAATGTTCCTTGCCCTGGTATGTGACCCAGAGCTTGTCTGGGTACAGCATACCAAAACGTACGCCGTTCTTGTACAGCGCACCCTTTGCCCTGTTCAATTCGGAAAGACGCTTGGCCAGGCAAGCCCCAATGTCCTGGAAATTCTACTTCTGTGTCCTTCACAGCTGCAGTTCTTGGACTGCCTGGCCCAGCGCAGGACTCTCCCGGTCTTGGCAGGGTGTAATTTCGCTATCACCGCCCTTGGTTGGTCCCTGGCTTTCGGCTTTGGTCCCAGCGACCAGCGTGATCTGTCTATTTCTGGTGGGCGAGGAAGGGTCTACCTGCCCATCAGGTTGCCCAGCATTTGGACCACACAGTTTGAGGGGTCCCTACATTCGATCCCCTCTGCTCGGCCCAGGATGCACAAGTTTTGTCACCCCGACCGGTTATCTTGGCCCTCTACCTTTCATTTGTCACGTCCAGCCTCGTCACCTCTTTTTCAGGGCATCGATCCAGTCACTCTGGTCCGTCGCGGCCCTTTCCAGTTCTATGATCGTCGCTCCTTGGGCCTCCAGTCTCTTTTCAGCTATGTCCAGGGCGAGCTGCATGCGTCTCTGGGCTTCGGCTACTGCACCCTTCACCGCTGCCTGGGTATCCACTTTCGTTTATTGTTTTTGTTCCTTTAGTGTTTCCGAGAAGAACCTCATCCAGTTACCCCTCCCCCCCCCCACCCCCACCCCGAGGGGGGGCTTTGTGTGCGACTGGTCTGCCCTTCTCATTCCGGTGGATCTTGGGCTTCGTCGCCTCAAGCACTGATTGGCTCGTCCGTTTGTTTCTGCTCCAGGCTCCTTCCACTCCTGGTCTCTGCTCGGACCCTGGACTGTCTTTTTCCAGGTATTTTCCCTTTCTCTCTGACAACCCCTCCCTCCCCCCCCCCCCCCCCACCCCCAACCCCCACCCCCGCCGCCCTCACCTGTTTAACTCAGGTTGGGCGAAGGAGTTTTTTTTGGTGGCGAATCTCCGATGAAAAGTGGCTATTTTGCTGGTGCGCGGGGGGGGGGGGGGGGGGGGGGGGAGCCACTTGATGTGCAACTGCTCAGTACATCGCCGTTGCCGGAAGTCCAGACCCTGAAGTTACCAAGACAGTTTGGATCGGCTTGGGTTGTTTTCGCTGGAGCAGAGAAGACTGAGGGGCGATCTGATCGAGGTGTATATGACTGTGCGGGGAACGGACAGGGTAGATGGGCAACAGTTGAAGTGCCGGTTCCGAGGGGACAGAAGTTCAAGGTGAGGGGCGGGAGTTTCAGGCGGCATTTGAGGAAAAACGTTTTTAACCAGGCGGTGGTGACGGTCTGTAACGTACTTCCGAGGAGGGTGGTAGAGAATGTTGCCTCGTATCCTTTAAAAAGCACCTGGATGAGCACTTGGCAGGTATTAACATTTGACGTTATGGGTCAAGTGCTCGCAAATGGGTTTGGATTGGCAGATGAGGTGCCTTTCATGCGGCGGTGCAGACCCGATGGGCCGAAGGGCTTTTTCAGAACTGTATTTTTCTGTGATTCTGCGAATGTCAAGGAGCGAAGATTAGATCATTTCCTGTTGCAGATGGTCACTGTCTGGCACATCTGTGACGTAAATTTTACTTGTTACTTGTCAGCCAAATTCTGCTTATTGTTCAGGTCTTGTTGCATTTGGACAGGGGCTGCTTCAGTATTTGAGTGGTCAGGAATTATTGTGAAATATACCTGGGCTCATAAGCACCTCTCTTTGCAGTTTGAAGCTATTACATTTCCTGCGGCAGCTTGTACGGTGTATTCAGAACTCAGTGCAGCCTAATCTCCCAGGAAGGGTCTAAGTTGGAGTATCTCTAAGTGTATATTTATATTGAACAAAGATCACCAACTTCGTTGCAATACATAATCTCAGTATAATGCATTACTGGAAATAAGTATCTGTTGAAATGTGCTTAGCGTTAGTTCCAACAAGCATGGAATACCTGACCCTCGTGGTCATATTTCTTCATGGAGTTCCTGTCACGATAGGGTGTTGTTGAATGTGGGTGACTAACTGTAGTGAAGGAGCTTGTTATATTACGAAAATCTTCAGTGACTCAATTCCGTGGCGCTGCCTACGTTTTTATAGCTGTTATAGATTGCAAAGGAGATGGACAGTTGTGTTTTTTCGTTATGGTTTAATTAAGTTAAGTTTGTTTTTCAGACGAACTGCTGCAATAAAGACGGGTTTTATCTACCTGCAGAGAGCGAAGCATCTGAATAGCGTTGCTATTGTACTCAAAATATCTGTGTGTTAGTTACACCAAATATTAATACTTCATGTTTTAGTGCCGATTATCATACCCGTCCCAACAGGCTCTTGAGAATCTGTGGGCCAAGTGTTATCTTACATCATATGACATAGGATTAATATTGGGCTTTGCCTATTTATATTCCCAAATCATTTGTTTCTTTTATCGATTCATATGCTGTGCCATTCACTGAAAAGCACATTACTCTGTGGTCAATTTCTTTTGAGAACATAGAGGTGAGTTGGACCTTGAAAGTTCGTAGTCCATGTGGTGCAGACACACGTTCAGTGACATGAGGAACATGGGAAAAACACGAGGGCTGCCTGCTCCATTACAAAAATGGGAATTAAACATTGAGGTCCAAAACGGGCTGAACTCTGATAGAAGGCGTTCATTCCTGGGGAGGGTCGCATCCCCTGCTACAGAATGGTCCTGAGATGATCTGTGTGCAGGGGATAGCTCAGATTATAGGAGAAAGGGGTTCCACACTCAAGAGTATATGGTGCTGGAAGGGGCTTCTTATCCATGGGAACCAATTCCAGTTATGGAACAGAAGGAGTGGATTGGCCAATATCATGTGACTTTTATATATCGGACGGAATATAGTATAGGGTGGGGGGGGGGCAATTTCACAGAGTTAAAATTGTCCATCAGGTTTAAACAGATTTCCAGCCTCATTAAAATCTTTCAGTCGATAACTGCCCTCTTGTGTGCGCTGGTGTGCACTCCCCTTATCTAAACTCATCTTACCCAAATATGAGTGGGTAGGAGGTGAATTCAAGCCAGGGTTCTGATTTTGAACATTTTGACCTCGTACGCAAACCAAACATCTTTTAATATTAATGTTTCACCCATTCTGTCACAGTGAATGTTTTATCTGTCAGTTCTATTCACTTGCCCATTGTCTGCCTTACAGTTAATTTGGTTGCGATTGTGATCCTGTCCCAGGGGAAATGTGGTCTCTCCACATGCACTACTCGCTACTTAGTGGCCATGGCAACGGCAGATCTACTGTTCATTACTACTGAAGTTATAATGTGGCGGATCATTTATTATTATTTCCCGGGATCTTTTCTTCTCATCACACATGCGTGCAGTGTTATCAATGTCCTGCGTCGTGCAACGACAGAGTGTTCGGTCTGGTTTACTGTTACTTTCACTTTTGATAGATTTGTGGCTATTTGTTGTCAGAAGCTAAAAACAAAATTTTGCACCGAGAAAACTGCGACTTTGGTTCTCGCAACAACCTGCGGACTGCTCTGTGTAAAGGACATTCCGTACTACTTTGCACAGGAGCCTGGAGAGATAATCAACAACGTACCATGGTTCTGTTATATAAAGCCAAGCTATTACACGGAACCAGCATGGGTAGTATATGATTGGTTTGATAATGTTTTAACCCCACTGCTCCCATTCACTTTTATTCTATTGCTCAACACTCTGACAGTGAGACACATCTTAGTTAGTAACCGGGTCCGTCAGGGACTGAGGGCCCAGAGTAAAGGAGAAAATCACAGTGATCCAGAGATGGAGAGCAGAAGAAAGTCTGTGATTTTACTCTTCACTATATCCGGCAGTTTCATTCTTCTGTGGTTGGTACACGTCGTAGATTTCTTATATTATAACATTACAGGAGCAAATACCCGGGACTACAGCAAGGCTGAATTCATATTTCAGAGAGTCGGATTTATGCTGCGGAATTTAAGCTGCTGCACAAACACATTTATTTATGGAGCCACTCAATCCAAGTTCAGAGAACAGCTCAAGCAGGCTGTAAAATATCCAGTTACTGTTATTATTCAAATAATCCATAAGCATACTAACTGAGACCAGGCCTGAGCTAAATTGCATTATTACCTGTTTATTAATGTAATATTTATCCCAGACTCCCAATAGGATCACAAAAGAAAGTACATATGCAGCAAGAGGTAACCGCTGGAGGTTTGGATGAAAAGGGTGCAGGGCGACTGCCATAGTGACCACAAAATTACAGGAAGATAAAGTACAGTCACCATCAGTCCTTCACTGCAACTCGTTCAATTCTCTTTGCCTCACATCCGGTTCTTGCGAAAACAACATTCAATCTGTTTAGTAATCTTCCCGTGACCGTTAATTATCACTCAATTTATTGCTGGCAACACATTCGGAGTCATGACACTTACCATTCCCTGTTGCCAATAATTCCCGTCTCTCCTTCTACAAATCAGATGGTGGAAATGGCTATGCGGTTTCACCCCTGGGGAAGCATCAGTGAAACACTCCAGGTCGAGCCTCTGACCGCACCAGTGTCTCAGTCTGACGTCTGATCGGATGGATATGACTGGGTGCCTTGGCTGCTCCCAAGTGAGCTATATTGTTAGTTATTTTCGCTCCTCGGATTCCGACTCTCTCCTCATCACGACTACCTTCAAGAAATCAAACATTGACCTCTCCGTTCATGCAAAATTATTCCCGATATCCGAACTAATTATCCAGGCGAACTCTTTGACCTTGTTGTTGCCTCTAAAATCTGTTCCCATTTTCCCAGAACTCAATATGAAATCCACCGTATCGGCGTCCTAGGTCTGCCATCGTAACACAGAGCTTATCACATCCGTGTGTGCGTGGGTTTCCTCCGGTTGCTCCGGTTTCCTCCCACAGTCCAAAGATGTGCGGGTTAGGTGGATTGGCCATGATAATTGCCCTTAGTGTCCAAAATTGCCCTTAGTGTTGGGTGGGGTTACTGGGTTATGGGGATAGGGCGGAGGTGTTGACCTTGGGTAGGGTGCTCTTTCCAAGAGCCGGTGCAGACTCGATGGGCCGAATGGCCTCCTTCTGCACTGTAAATTCTATGATAATCTATGATAATCTATGAAACTCACTAATAACATTCTATTATCTGCTTTTTTGGTTGGTTGTCACATTTTGCTGTACATTTGTGTGAAGTGTCATGAGATTTGTGGTGGGGAAGGCAGTATATAAAGATATTTTCTGCTGTTGTCCTTCGTCAGTCTTCCTTTCTCAAACACACACCTCAACGGTCACCCCTGAACCAACAATTGGTCTGAAATATATCCCAAATCCAGCTGTACCCCTAATGCTGAAGAAGAATCATAACAAAAAAAACAATGTTTTAACATGAAGGCTAACCATAACCTGAAATGCAAACTCCACCCTAATCATATTCATCACAATGTGTGGGGATAGGTGGGAGGGGGGTGCGAGAGGTGTGGGGAGACATGGCCATACTTTCATAATCACAGAATCACAGAATACTACAGTGCAGAAGAGGCCTTTCGGCCCATCGAGTCTGCGCCGACTGATGAAAAGCACTGATCGACCCACGTAAACCCATTTTCCAGACTTGGCCCATAGCCTTGAATGTTATTGTGTGCCAAGTACACATCCAGATACTTTTTAAAGGATATGAGGCATGCCGCAAGTTCCACCCTCCCAGGCATTGCATTTCAGACTGTCACCATTCTCTGGATTAAAATATATTTCCTCAAACCCCTGCTAAACCTCCCATCCCTCACTTTGAACATGTCTCCCCTCGTAACGGCCCCTTCCTAAAGGGTACAACTGCTCCCAATCCACTCTGTCTGTGCCCTTCATAACCGTACATCTAAATCAGGTCACCCCTGTGCTCCAGCGAAAATAACCCAATCAAATCAAAACCTCTCTTTACAACTTAACTGTTCCACCCCAGGCAACATTCTGGTGAATCCTATTTGCACCCCTCCAGTGAAATTACACCCATCCTATAATGTGGCGACCAGAATTGCACATAATACTCCAGCTGTGGCCTCACCAAAGCTCTGAACAGCTCCATTATGATCTCCCGCTTTTGTGATCAATGCCCCGATTGCTAAAATCACGTTTCCCATATCCCTTTCCCACCACTCTGTTAACATGCACTTCTGCCTTCAGGAGATCTATGGAAATAATATGCCAAGGTCCCTTTGTTCTTCGGAACTTACCAGTGTCAGACCTTTCTTGGTACACATCCTTGTTTAATTACGCCTTCCAAAGTGTATAATGAAAATGAAAATCGCTTATTGTCACGAGTAGGCTTCAATGAAGTTACCGTGAAAAGCCCCCAGTCGCCATATTCCGGCGCCTGTTCGGGGAGGCTGGCACGGGAATTGAACCGTGCTGCTGGCCTGCCTTGGTCTGCTTTAAAAGCCAGCGATTTAGCCCAGTGAGCTAAACCATCCCCTTTTCAGGGATAAATACCATCTGCCATTTATCCACCTATTTGACCGTCCGTCTATTTCTACCTGTAACAGAAGACACTCAATCTCACTGTTAAGCATCCGGCCAAACTTTGTGTCATCCGTAAACTTAAGTATCCGACCTGCCGCATAATCATCTATATCATCTATACAAATGATAAACAATAGGGGGCACAACACGGATCCCTGTGGTATGCCACTGGCCACTGGCCTCCAGACACTAAAGCAGTCTCCTGTGTTCCGTCGCTAAGCCAATTATGAATCCACCTTCTCAAATTATTCTGCATCCCATGTGCATTTTCCTTCTTAATAAGTCTCCCATGTGGGACACGGTCAACGTCTTTGCTGAAATACATGTTAACTACATCAACTGCACTGCCCTCATCTTAACACTTGGTTACATGCTCACAAAAATCAATCACATTTACATAGAACATACAGTGCAGAAGTATGCCATTCGGCCCATCGAGTCTGCACCGACCCACTTAAGCCCTCACTTCCACCCTATCCCCGTAACTCAATACCCCCCCCTAACCTTTTTGGTCACTAAGGGCAATTTATCATGGCCAATCCACCTAACCTGCACGCATTTGGACTGTGGGAGGAAACCGGGGCACCCGGAGGAAACCAGACACGGGGAGAACGTGCAGACTCCGCACAGACAGTGACCCAGTGGGGAATCGAACCTGGGACACTGGCGCTGTGAAACCACAGTGCTATCCACTTGTGCCACCGTGCATGCCCCACATTTGTTCGGCATGACCTCCCTCTGACAAAGCAAAGTTGACTATCCCTGATCAAACCTTGCCTCTCCATGTGGAGATAGATTCTCTCCTTCAGAACATACTCCAGTATTATCCCAACCACTGACGTGAGACTCGCTGACCTGTAGTTCCCTGGCCTGTCTCTACAATTTTGCAGAAATGTTGGGACCACGTGAGCTGTTCTCCAGTCCTCTGCCACCTTCCCCCTGGCCAGAGAAGAATTAAAAATTTGGGTCAGGGCTCCGGCAACCTCCCCCCCGCGCCTCCCACAGCAGCCTATGACAGAATTGAGCTAAACAGCCTGGGAGAAAATTTAACCGGACGTGTGGATTTGTCCACTTTTATGCCCGCCAATATCTCCCTGTCACTCCCTGTGACAATTTGCTCAAGACTTTCACAATCTCTCTCTCCGAATTCCATTCTCTTGGGCGAAACATACGTGAAATATTCATTCAACATGCGATCGATGTCCTCTGGCACTACCCACAGATATCCTCCTTGGTCATTAATTGACACTACCCTTTCCCTGGTTACGCACTCCCATTTAAATGCTTACAGAATATTTTGGAATTTTTCTTACCGTTAACAGCAAGAGCATTCTGATATCCCCTCTTTGCTCTCCTCAAAGATCCATCCTGCACTTTCTGTACTCCACTAATTCCTCTGCAGACCTGTTCCCCTTATACTTGTTAAAAGCCTCTCATTTCTTTCTTATCGTATCCTGAATGTCTCTGGTCATCCATGATTTTCTGGGTTTGTTACACCTCCCTGTTACCTCAGAGGGAACATATTGGGCCTTCAGCCGCCCCGTTTCATTTTTAAAAGCCCCCACTGCTCGTCTGTAGGTTTCCCCACAAGTAACTCTTTCCAGTCGACCTTGGCAAGATCCTGCCTTACTTTGCTAAAATCTACTCTTCCCCCATTCCGAAGCCTTTTTTGGCAACTTGTCAATTATTTTGTCCATAACAAATTTAAATTGAACCATGTTGTGTTCGCTATCACTGAAATGCTCCCCTATCTGGGTTGAAGTATCCGGTCAATTTATGTGTCATCTGCAAACTTACTGATCCTATTCCCCGTCTAGTCATCTATGTCTTTTATATAAATGATAAACTATAGGGGACACAGGACGGATCCCTGTGGTACGTCAGTGGTCACAGGTTTCTTCCCGATAATTAGGTACGACGCTGCACCATCCCTTGTTGGACCCTCTACACATTGAGCTAATGTTCTGCGCTTTGACCCTCCTTGCTGATCAACAGAGCCAGCCGTGCTGCCACTGCTCTGAACGCTGCTGTTATTGTTTACCCCGATAGGCCACCCTGTCCCCCGAACATTATCCAAAGCTGTATACTTTTTAGAGAGAGGACAGCCACGGAGATACTTGAAATGTCTGCCTGCCCTTTGGAGCGGCCACCCATCTGTCTTCCCGCACCTTGGGTGTGACCACGTCTCTATAACTCCTATCTATGACGCTTTCCGCCATCTGCATGCTCTTAAGCGCATCCAATTGTTGCTCCAACCGAACCACGTGGAATGTGAGGAGCTGCAATTGGGTACACATCCTGAGACGTAGACATCTGGAACATTGGAAGCGCAACGGAACTCCCACATGTCACAGTTAGAACACTGCCCACACTGACAGACATTTCTAGCACTATTTTTTTCATTACGTCAAAATACGTAGTCATTAAATTTAGTACAAATTAATTAGTTACATTAAAATAAATACTTACTACATTTAAGTTCAAATTAGTTGTATGGTCCCTTGTGCTATATTTATCCGATAAATACTAAATGCTAAATTCACTAACCTCCTCGTTACTCCGCTACTTGGTTAATTACTCTAGTTTTTCACATTTACAACAAATTACCAACCAGCCAATCAGGTCACTGCTTTATTGTGACATCACTTTTCAGGTAATTAATTTATACTTACTGTTCCATAAGACCATAAGACACAGGAACAGAATTGGGCCACTCGGCCCATCGTGTCTGCTCCGCCATTCAATTGTGCCTGATATTCTTCTCATCCCCATTCTCCTGCCTTCTCCCCAGAATCCCTGATCCCTTTATTAATCAAGAACCTATCTATTTCTGTCTTTAAGGCACGCAGTGATCTTGCCTCCACAGCCTTTTGCACCAAAAAGTTCCACAGATTCACCACCCTTTGGCTGAAGAAATTCCTGCTCGTCTGATTTAAAGGAGCGTCCCTTTAGACTAAGATTGTGGCCTCTGGTTCTGGTTTTGCGACAAGTGGACACATCCTCTCCACATCCACGCTATCCAGGCCTCGCAGCATCCTGTAAGTTTCAATAAGATCCCCCCTCATCCTTCTAAATTCCAACGTGTACAGACCCAGAGTCCTCAACCGTTCCTCATATGACAAACTCTTCATTCCAGGGATCATTCTTGTGAATCCCCTCTAGACCCTTTCCAAGGCCAGCACATCCTCCCTTAGATACGACGCCCCAAACTGCTCACAATACTCCAAATGGGGTTTGACCGGAGCCTTATAAAGCCTCAGACTTACATCCCTGGTGTTCTGTTCTAGTCTGCTCGACATGAATGCTAACATTGCATTTGCCTTCCTAACTGCCAACTGAACCTGCACGTTAACCTTAAGAGAATCGTGAACAAGGACTCCCAAGTCCGTTTGTGCTTCTGATTTGCTAAGCATTTCCCCAGTTAGAAAATAGTATGTCATCATTCCTCCTTCCAAAGTGCATAACCTCACATTTTTCCACATTGAATTTCATCTGCCACTTCATTCCCGACTCTCCTAGCCTGTACAAATACTTCTGCAGCCCCCCTGCTGCCTCAATAATACCTGTCGCTCTACAGATCTTAGTATCATCTGCAAACTTAGCAACAGTGCCTTCAGTTCCTTCTTCCAGATCATTAATATATATTGTGCAAAGTTGTGATCCCTGCACTCACCCCTGAGGCACACCAGTAGTCACCGGCTGTCATCCTGAAAAATACCCTTCATCCCCGCTCTCTGCCCTCTTCCAGTCAGCCAAGCCTCTGTCCATGCTAGTATCTTACTCTTAACACCATGGGCTCTTAATTTATTTAACAGCCTCCTGTGCGGCACCGTGTCAAAGGCCTTCTGGAAATCTAAATAAATCATGTCCACTGGTTCTCCTTTCTCTTACTTCCTTGTTACCTCCTCAAATAACTCTAACAGATTTGTCAGACGTGCCCTCCCTTTGACAAAGCTGTGCTGACTCAGTCGCATTTTGTTATGCCTTCCAAGTACTCCGCAATTTCATCTTTAATAATGGACTCTAAAATCTTTCCAATGACCGAAGTCAGGCTAACCGGCCTATAATTTCCCGTCTTCTTCCTCCCTCCCTTCTTAAACAGCAGTGTTACAATAGCCACTTTCCAGTCCCCGGGACACTTCCTGCCTCCAGTGATTCCTGAAAGATCACCACAATGCGTCCACTATCACCTGAGCTATCTCTTTTAGAACCCTGGGTGTAATCCATCTGGTCCAGGTGATGTAGCCACCTTCAGAACTTTCCATTTCCCCAGAAACTTCTACTTAGTGATGGCACTGCACTCACCTCTGCCCCTTGATTCTCTGGCATCCCACTGGTGTCTTCTACCGTGAAGACTGATGCAAAATAACAATTCAGCTCTTCTGCTATTTATTTATTTCCTATTATTACACCTGCAGCTTCATTTTCAGTGGTCCAACGTCTATTTTTATATATTTAAAAATAATTATTCTTATCTTCTTTTATATTACGAGCTAGCTTGCACATATTTCATCTTCTGTCCGCTTATTGCTCTTTTAGCTGCCCTCCACTCGCTTTTAAAGGTTCCCCAATCCTCTCACTTCCCACTAATCCTCGCGACTTTGTATGCTTTTTCTTTTTGTTTTATGCTGTCGTTGACTTCCCGCGTCAACCGTGGATGCCTTGTCCTCCCTTAGCATGTTTCCTCCTCCTTGGGATGAATTTGTGTTGTGCCTACCGATTATCTACCAAAATCTACTGCAATTGCTGATCAACTGTTTTCCCTGCGAGACTCATTTTCTAATAAACTCTGGCCAGCTTTTCCCTCATGTCTTTGTAGTTATCCTTATTTAATTGTAATACCTTTACATCTGATTCCAGCTTCTCCCTCTCAAACTGTAGGGTAAATTCTATCATATTGTGGTCACTGCTCCCTAAGGGTTCCTTCACCTTACGTTCCCTAATCAAGTCCGCCTCATTGCACATCACCAAATCCAGAATTGCCTGTTTCCTGTTGCCTATGACAGAGGCTCTGTCACAAGCTTCTCCAAAAAAAACATCTTCGACATTCCGCAAATTCAATTTCTTGGGATCTACTGCCAAGCTGGTTTTCCTAGACCAGCTGCATATTGAAGTCCCCCATGATTATTGTGATATTGCCTTTTTTACATGCTTTCTCTATCTCCTTATTTATTTTCTGCCCCACATCCTGACTACTGCTAGGGAGCCTGCACATAACTGCCATCGGGATCTTTTTACCTTTGCACTTCCACAAAGATTCTCTCCCTTCTGATCCTATATCGCTCCTTACTATCCATTTAAGTTCATTCCTTACAAACAATGCAACCCCGCCCCCTTTGCCGATCTTCCTATCCTTTCACTAGAACACATATCTTTGTATATTTAGATCCCAGCCCTGATCCCCTTGCAGCCACGTTCCTGTGATGTACCGGCCAATTTCAATGTGTTCAACAAGCTCATTTACCTTGTTTGTACACTGCACGCATTCATTCACAACACCCTCAGTCCTGCATTTACCACCTCACTTCTCACACTCGTCACCTTTTTTGCCCTGCCTGAGGGAAATGTTGTTCTCTTATTTTTGCCCTCTATTTCCCCTTCAGTTATTACACCTCCGAAGCTAACGTTCTGGTTCCCAGCCCCCTGCCATACTAGTATAAGTCCTCCCAAGTGACTCTAGCAAACCTCCCAGCCAGAATATTGGTGCCCTCGAGTTTAGATGCAACCAGTCCTTCTGTACGGTTCCCACCTGCCCCGCAAGACATCCCAATGATCCAGAAATCTGAAACTCCCCCTCCTACACCACCAGTTAGGCCACGTGTTTAGCTGCACTGTCTTCCCATTTCTAGCCTCGCTGGCACGTGGCAAAGTGAGTAATCCTGAGATTACAACCATGGAGGTCCTGATTTTTGCTTAATGCCTAACTCCCTGAACTCCTTCTGCAGGACATCATCACTCTTCTGCCTATGCCGTTAGTACCTATGTGTACGACGACATCTGGCTGTTGAGCATCCCCCTTCAGGATGCCCTGTGTTCGTCCCAAAGCTCCGCCTCCCTGAGTTCCTGCCAACCCCGCTCCCTGATGGCTAGTTAGATTAAATCCAATTTTCTATGGCCTGTCCTCGTTACTACCAATTATAGTCCTTACTGATTATAAACCACAATATCTATTTTTAAACTATAATTGATGAAAGTTCTGAAGACTTACCGACCTTGACCACTACTAACGAATCAGCTCATTCCCTTACGTCCTCAGCTACAGCAGGGCAAGACCATTCTCTGAAAGTGTGAAAGCTGAAAAGTAAGGAGAAACGGCAAAGGGCACCTCGCCCTGCTCTGCAGACAATTCCCGCTCTGCACCACATTCCCAAGTTTAAAGCTTGAAATTCACTCTGCCTGTGGCCTCACTGAGGATCATAGAATTGACATTGCAGAAGGAGGCCATTCGGCCCATCGAGACTGCACCGACCCTTGGAAAGGGCACCCGACAGAAGCCCACACCTCCACCCTATCCCCGTAACCCAGTAACCCCACCCCACCTTTTTTTACATTAAGGGCAATTTAGCATAGTCAACCTAACCTGCACATCTTTGGACTGTTGGAGGAAATCGGAGCACCCGGAGGAAACCCACGTAGACACGGGGAGAACGTGCAGAGTCCGCACAGACAGTGACCCAAGCCGGGAATCGAAACTGGGATCCTGGAACGGTGAAGCAACTGTGTTAACCACTGTGCTACCGTGTTGCACAAAGAAAGATGTGGCCTCTCTCTCCCTGCTCATGGACAAATTGGATTTGGATTTTCTTTATTGTCACGTGTACCGAGGTACAGTGAAAAGTATTTTTCTGCGAGCAGCTCACATATCATTTAGTATGTGAAAAGAAAATACAGAATAGGGCAACACAAGGTAGACAATGAAACGACATAACCGCGGAACCGGGTGAATCAGACAGGGGTGTAGTGTTAATCATGTCAGCCCATAATGTTAGACGTTTTAGTTGCTGTGAAATGAAGAATCTAAAGTTCTTGTTCCTTTTCACCAAACACCATTTATTTCACTTCCACAGTCTCTGCCCAAAACTGTTAACAACACACCACCTGACAGAGGCCACCTGAAGACCCTTTACATATCAGTGTCAATTAATGGATACTTAACATAAATGAGACAACTAATTGCAATGTCTCTTAACCCATTACTTAACACATAAGAGGGTCGTTTAGGAGTCTGGGAACAGCGGGGCAGAAGCTGTTTGTAAGTCTTAAAACTCACTCTGCCTTTGCCTCACTCGGATGTTCCTTCTCTCCCATGGCCTGTGCGCAAAGCTCACTGTCTCATTAAACGGCGGAGATGATTCGATGGACTGAATAGCCTACTTCTGCTCCTACGTCTTATGGTCTGTGCAGGCTCTCTGAAAGAACTCTTCAATTAGTTGAAGTGCTCGTTCCTTTCTCCATAACCATGTGACTTCCCGACATAACGGATTAATTAAAATCCGTTCTGAAAGTTAGTATTGAATCTGCTCCCTTCGCCCTTTCAGAGAGTGATTTCCAGGTCAAAGCAATCCTATGCATCAAATAAACCCTTTTCATTTCCCCCATGATGATGCTGTCAATTTTCAATCCTCTGTTTTTAACTTCTTGTCTCAAAGGAAACAAGTTATTCTGATTTATTTCAGCATGCATACCTTCAGCATGCTGGACAGCTTTATTAAATGTCTCGACATCCTGTGTTGGAGGAGAACACTCCACTTTCCTATTGTTTCCAACTGTTGGCCTGTATAGCAAATTGGGGGTCCTGATTTTGAATCTAATCAGGGCCTCTCTCTGTTTTACTAATGCACACAATAAATTAAAAAATAAACGCTGTCCCTTGAGAAGTGAGATTTATTGGGTTTGTTTATTTCGAGTTGTCTATTGTCACATGTCTCGAGGTACAGTAAATAGTATTTCTCTGCATGCAGCTCAAACAGATCATTTAGTACATGAAAAGAAAATGCGTAATAGGGCAACACAAGGTACACAATGTAAATGCATAGACACCGGCATCGGGTGAAGCATACAGGAGTGCAGTGTTAAGCTGATTAGTCCATAAGAGTGTCCTTTCGGAGTCTGGTGTCAGCGGGGAAGAAGCTGTTTTTGAATGTGTTCGTCTGCATTCTCAGACTTTTGTATCTCCTGCTCGCTGGAAGAAGTTGGAAGAGTGAGTAAGCCGGCTGATGTGTTTTTGATTATGCTGCCCGCTTTACGAAGGCAGCGAGAGGTATAGATACAGTCAGTTGATAGGAGGCGGGTTCCAGTGATGGACTGGGCGGTGTTCACGATATTCTGTAGTTTCCTGCCGTCTTGGATCGAGCACTTGCCATACCAGGCTGTGATGCAACCAGATAGGATGTTTTATACGGTGCATCTGTAAAGGTTGGTAAAATTAAATGTTGACAGGCCGACTTCCCTTAGTTTCCTGAGACAGTACAGGCACTGTTGTGCTTTCTTGGTCGTAGCGGCAACCTGTGTAGACCTGGATAGATCTTTGCCGATATGCACACCTAGGAATTTGACGCTGTTAACCATCTCCACCTTTCCCTACTTCGTTGGTGCTGTCAGGGGTGCATACAGTACCTTGCGTTCTGAAGTTAATGACCAGCTTTTTAGTTTTGTTGGTATTGAGGAGGGAGAAATTGTTGCCATTACACCACTCCACCGGTTCTCTATCTCCCTAATGTATTCTGACTCGTCGTTGTTCGAGATCAGGCCCGCTATGGTCATGTCGTCAGCAAACGTGTAGATGGAGTTGGAGCCAAATATTGCATGCAGTCGTGTGTGGATAGGGAGTATAACAGGGGGCTAAGTATTCAACATTGCAGGGCTCAGTTTTGAGGTCTATCGTGGAGGAGATGTTATAGTTTCTTCTTACTGATTGTGGTCTAGGCGTCAGAAAGTTGAGGATCCAGTTGCAGAGTTGCATTGATTTCGGAGAGATATTTCGTGGATGAAATTACAGTGGTATGCTGCAAAGGTTAGGGCAAATTCTACACCCTTGTAATGTTTGAATATTGTACGAATAGCAATTACAGGCGAGACAGTTCAACATCAATAGCGGGCAAGCTCCGAGAAAGAATTAATCGGGATAAAATTAATAGACACATGAAGAAATATAGGTTGCTTAACAAGAGGCAGCATGCATTTCTGAAGGGAAAAACGTATCAAACTATCTTGCTGGGATTTTTCAATAAGGTAACAGAAAGACTCGACGAGAATAATGCTGTTGATGTGATAACATGGACTTTCATAAGGTCATCCACACCGTGCAAACAACAGACTGGCGTGAAAAATTACAGCGTATTGAATAAAAGTTGCAACTTGGATGTAAAATGGGCTGATAAATAGGAATTCCAGCATGCGCAGCAATTTGCTTTTATCCTTATTGAGTCTTGCATTTGTACCTCAAGTCACTATCCTGTTTGGGCCAGGACTTAACTTATCCTTTTAACCACTCCGGAATGAATACGAAATCCAGTCTTTATTCGGTCTGAGAATGTAAATGTCTGAAGTTGCTATCATCCCGGGAACATATTGATTCTATGTTCTATAGTGTAGGTTAGATGGCTTTTGTTTCGGTGCAACATCGTGGGCCGAAGGGCCTGTACTGCGCTGTATTGTTCTATGTTCTATATGTGAATCCATTCCTTAGCCATTTTGTATCTTATACAATCAATAAGGAGTTCTTTGAATGTCCAGTTGTCTAATTTATGTTGAAATTTGTTTCCTGGCTAATAGTCTACGTCTACATAGGTCGCCATTCCTTATCCACTTCAGGCCATATGTAACTGAAACCTAATCCTTTGTGGGCGTTTTTGTTCATCAGTCTTTGCCAAATGTGACGTGCACGTGCATAGACCGGGCCTACGTGTCTGTCAGTCCTTTCCTATTCTGGCACTATATGTAACACTGTTTCATACAAAACCCTTGGGCTATATGTGACTCGAGTGCTTAAACAGTATGGGAGTTAATAGAACTATTGTCCTTACCCACTCTGCTCCTATGCGTGATTGCAGTCATGTCCTATCTCGGTTTGTATGTCAACCATGACCTTCCACAATCAGCTAAAACAACATCTCAAGTATGAACACAGATTCATGGAATCGCAACAATATTTCTCCAGCGTTCAAAAATTACCAGACTAATATTTGAGACCATCTGACTCACACAATGAAGCACTGAATCGGGAATCAGAAACTGGACATATTGAGTTTCAATCAGGTGGACGTCTACTTAGGGGCAAAGGTGCAAATTTATACTTATCTGATCTGGTCCTTACTATACTTCAATGAGCCGGAGTTCTGGCATGTGCAATGCAACTTGTGGCAGGTAGAATATTTTCTAGTTTTTCACCCCGACCTAATTTTTTAACACCCAATCAATGCATCAACGTTGATGACACCTTATTGCAACAGTTGACATTTAATTTATTGTGTGAGAAACACTGATGGGGTGTTTAACGTGTCTTGCATCATTTTAGGGAACAGTGAGAAAATGGCCATTGACTTACATTTGAGGCTGGCTGATAGAGTTTGTTCCAGCTGACTAGCCCGTGCATTAGAAAGCACAAGAGAACCTGGTGAACATATTTCATTTCATTAGTATTAAGTTTGACTGACATATTGATATATAAGTTCACGTTTTCTTGCTACATTGGTTGGTACAGTACCTTTTTCTTTATTTCTTTTAAAATGCTTTTCAGTTTTGGCTTTGTTCCTTGCATTTTCACCAATGTTTCCAAGAATTCCCGGTTAGTCTGACCATTCTTTTGAGCTAAGATGTCGAGTAGGTATTGGGCTGCTTCCTTTCTGCGTTGATGTTTTGACAGTTTACTGATGAACTGGAATTAGAGAAAACGGAAAAGGAAAAAAAGGGAGGGGGAGAAAAGAAAGGAAGAGGGGAAAGATGAGATAAGGGAGGATTGAGAAAATATATTAGAAAAGCAAAATCAAGAGCAGGAGAAATAAAACAACGAGGGGAGATATCACGATTCTACCTACATCCACTGTATCTCCTCGTTCAAATAAAAAGTTACATCCTTGTTCTTCTGATCAAATTTGATGATTTTCCCCCAGTAAATTCCACAGTCGATTTTTTGCACACTTTTTAAACGTTCCATACCCCATGCATACTCTTAGTCTTCTCCTCACTATTTAGTTCCCCTTATGTCATTCATCATCAGCAAACGTCGCTACAACATTCTCGTCCTTCAACCAAGGCATTAGTATCTAGTACAAAGTGTTCAGACCCTACGCTAATTTCTCTGTAATTCCACGATTTACCGTTTCCACACAAAGAAATACATTTATTTTGTTTTCTGTTGTTTGGCTAATTCCTATCCATGCTAATGTATTGCTCCCAATACGTTAATTTCGTGATCACAGTAGCAGCATTCAATGTGTCAACTTATCAAGTGTTTTCGGTAAATTGTAACTGATTAGATGTAACAGTATATTTTTAGCCCCACTGCTCACTGCGTCCGCAGCAAAGTCCACTAAGTTAGCAAACACTTTTCCCTTTCATAAAGCCATGATTAATATACATGTTTACGTACCTTATCATAATAATCAGCTATTACTCCGCGGAGAACAAATTGGAGAAGTTTACAGTGAAAGAACTTCATACAATTATAAAATCCTTACAGTGCACAAGAAGGCCATGCAATCCATCAGGTTTGCACCGACCTTCTGATGGAGCACGCTACCTAGACCCACATCCCACCCTATCCCGTAACGCCGTAACCCAACCTAACCTTTTGGACACCGAGGGGCAATTTAGAATAACCAATCTACGTAACCTGCACATACTTGGACTGTGGGAGGAAACTGGAACAACCGGCGGAAACTCATGCAGACATGTGGAAACATACAAACTCACATAGAGAGTCACCTAAGGCTCGCATTGAACCTGGGTCCCCGGCACTGAGGCAGCAGCGCTAACCACTGTGCCGCCGTGCTGCTATGCAAGGATAATTGGCCTCTCGTTTCATGCTCTATTTCCCTATTGTTTCTTCTATTGGTACGTTGCATTTCCATTTCTCATGTCCTGTGTGATCCTTCCAGAATTTAACAAATTCGGGAGATTGGAAATGACGCATTCAGTATCTCTGCAGTCACTTACTTTCTAACTACAGTATATATAGGATCCGGGGGACCTGTCGGCTTTGAATCCTATAAATGTGTTTCATTTTTCTCCATTGATAATGATTATTTTCAGTTCATCCCTTACTTTTCAATCGATTTTTATACTATTATTCAGATGTATTTACTTCCTCCCACAGTGCAGACAGATTAAAAAACATGTGTTTAAACTTTCGAACATTACATTATTAGTTTGCCAGTCCCATCATTCAAGTAGTGGCTATTCAGCTATTACCTTCATTTGCATATACTTAGTAAAATCCTCACAGCTGCCTGTTTAATTTATAATTTTGCGTTATTATTCTCAATCAATTTTCCATTTCTTTCTGTTCTCATTTCGTTCAGTTCAGCTTCACTGGTTTCCAAACCTTTCTCATGTTTCTGATCGGGCGCTGACTTCCGATGACAGGGGGGAGGGGGGGGGGCGTTGCTGAGCCGTCACATCACATGTCGCTCTCCTCCGAAACACTGAATAACAGGCAAGGGGCCGGAGGGGTGAGCAAGCGGATCTGCAAACCCACAAGGCAAGGGGTGCCCGGCTGCCCCCGAGGGACGGAGAACAGCGACCAATAGACTGTCTCCCGCCCCTCTCCGCCAGGTCATGGATGGAAGACTATCCTCACAAGGGACCTGAAGTAGATGAGAGACGATATTGAGGCCAAACTAAAGACGGCAGTCAAGGTGGCAGTGACTGATGTGCTGGCCACCGTGCACGTGGCCCTCGGCAGCAAAGGAAGGATACTGGAGGCCGAGGGAACCACGATAAAGGAGCAATGAAAACGTCGACGGACCAGAGTGACTGAATCGTCTCCCGTGATTTGAAATTAAGCGGTTGATGACGGTTGGTGCATCAGAACGCAGGAGAGGGTGTGGAGGAGACAGAGGGGAATCCATCAGAGGGGGTCAGACCGATCCCAGGAAGGGGGTTCATCAGATCTATGGGAAAGAAAGCGCCAGGAAGCATAAGTGAGGAGGCGGAGCATCTCTCACCAGGGAGAAAGCATGGGGGTGGGGGCGGAAAGAGGGGGACGGCGAGGGGGGGGGGGGGGTGGGGGGGGGGGGGCGGGGGAGGTGGCGCAACACCAAATGGGGGAAGCAGAGGAGTAAAGAGAATGAGGGTGGTGGTGGTGGTATGGGAAATGGACATGAGGAGTGAGGCAGAAGTAGGGAGAAGGGAACAAATGCGCAGGGGGTGAAAACGACGGAGACAGTGGTGGGAGCAGGAGACCTTTAGACTGGCTGCAACAGTTCACTCTCGTGAACGTGGAACAAGATGGCATCGCAAGTTGCCACTTTGGCGGGCCCCTGAACAAAGGGAAGCCACGGAGTACAGGGGGCACGCACAGGTGACGACCATGTTGGGTGGCACCTGTAGAAAGGAAAACCCCAGAGTGCAGGGTCACAGTTTGCAAGATAAGAATCATTGATTCCACAGGAGGGGGGCGGTCGACAAAACTCCTCAACAGGATAGCCACTTGAAACGTCAGGGGACCTAACGGCCCAGGGGAGAGATCCGGAGTCGTCGTCCACCTCAACGTTATTAAAGCTGACGTAGTTTCCTCTAAGAGACGCACCTGAGGGAGCACGACCGACCTTGGCTAAGAAAGAGATGAGTGGGGTGGACATGCCATTCATATTACGGGACGGGAGACGGGGGCGAGGAGGTAGTCATATTGGTAAGTAAGAGGATGATGCTCACTGCGACAAAGACGCTTCCGGACCAAGGGGGATGGTACGTCATGGTCAGCGGTGTCCTAGATGGGGCATCAGTTGTCCCAGTCAACATGTAATCACCCAACGTGGACGGCACAGAATTTGTTAAGAAGACCATTACGGAAATCCCCGCCATAAATACTCACCGACTGATCATGGGGGCTGGTGTTGGTGGTGGTGGAACTTTAATTGGGTATAGGACCACTGACAGACATGTCAAACCCCAGAACTGGGAAAACGTCAGGCAAGGCGAGAGAACTGGGAACATTTATGGAGTAGATGGTGGCTGTGGACGCATGGCAGTTCAATCACCCAGGTGATATGGTGCTTTATTTCTTCTCGTAAGTACACAAGGTCGATACCAGGATTTACTTATTTGTAGTGGGCCGTTAGGTCCCCTGACGTTTCAAGTGGCTATCCTGTTGAGGAGTTTTGTCGACCGCCCCCCTCCTGTGGAAATGGGTGCTTCCAGGGGTAGTTCGAGCAGAGTACTGCAAGATCGTAATCACCGACCGCGCCCAATGCTCATGGAGGTGAGTTTAGAGACTTTCCGTGCCCAACGCGCACAAAGAGATTGGACGTGATCCTCTTGGCCGACAAAGTCTTCTGTCAGAAGACATCACAGGTCATAGACGAGTATGTTACGAACAACCGGAACGGGGAGGTCTCACCCTCCACGCTCTGGGATGCGCTGAAGGCTGTGATTAAATGAAAAATTATCTCCGATAAGGCATGCTGGAAATAGGTGTTCAGGATCATTCCATCAAACATACGTTTCTCGTAGAAACCAATGCAAATAATAGCGAGAGTGGGACCCACAGTGGATCTCATGGCAACACGATGTGCATACATGCTGTTATTAAAACCCAACTCGATTGCATGATTTGCTCACTTCATAAATTCAATGAATAAATTAAGGAAATGACAACTGACCAGGACATTTTGGAAGGCAGAGTTTCCCTTCCTGCCATCCAAGGAGTCAGCCGCCAACTCATCCCAACAACCATTCCAAGTGGCCCCTTATTCAGGAGAAAGTCCACCTCAGAGAGCTGCCAGTTAATCTGATTGGCTGGCAGATCTCTAATCCCAGCAGCTCCAGAAGATGCAGTGGACAGGGAAGAAGACGGCGGCTCAGCAGCAAATGATGGACTCTATTGTGGACGTCGATGGAAGATACTCTGAGGCCCCTGTTGAAGAGCTTGTGACAGAGAGGAAAAAGCTACAAATGGACTTTAACCTGCTATTCACCAGGAAGGCAGTGCACCAAATCCACCAAACACGGGAGACTTTCTCTGAACAAAGAGACAAGATTAGCCGCCTGCTGGCATAGAACATAGAACATTACAGCGCAGTACAGGCCCTTCGGCCCTCGATGTTGCGCCGACCTGTGAAACCACTCGAAAGCCCATCTACACTATTCCATTATCGTCCATATGTCTATCCAATGGCCATTTGAAAGCCCTTAGTGTTGGCGAGTCCACTACTGTTGCAGGCAGGGCATTCCACGCCCTTGCTACTCTCTGAGTAAAGAACCTACCTCTGACATCTGTCTTATATCTATCTCCCCTCAATTTAAAGCTATGTCCCCTCGTGCTAGACATCACCGTCCGAGGAAGAAGGCTTTCTCTGTCCACTCTATCCAATCCTCTGATCATCTTGTATGCCTCAATTAAGTCACCTATTAACCTTCTTCTCTCTAACGAAAACAGCCTCAAGTCCCTCAGCCTTTCCTCATAAGATCTTCCCTCCGTACCAGGCAACATTCTGGTAAATCTCCTCTGCTCCCTTTCCAATGCTTCCATGTCCTTCCTATAATGCGGCAACCAGAATTGCACGCAATACTCCAAATGCGGCCGCACCAGAGTTTTGTACAGCTGCGACATGACCTCATGGCTCCGAAACTCAATCCCGCTACCAATAAAAGCTAACACACCGTACGCCTTCTTAACAACCCTCTCAACCTGAGTGGCAACGTTCAGGGATATATGTACATGGACACCGAGATCTCTCTGCTCATCCACACTGCCAAGAATCTTACCATTAGCCCAGTACTCTGGGGAAGCCCGGTGGCACAGTGGTTAGCACAATTACTTCACAGCTCCAGGGTCCCAGGTTCGATGCCAGGCTTGGGTCACTGTCTGTGCGGTCTGCACGTTCTCCCCGTGTCTGCGTGGGTTTCCTCCGGGTGCTCCGGTTTCCTCCCACAGTCCAAAAATGTGTGGGCTAGGTGGAATGGCCATGCTAAATTGTCCTTAGTGTCCTAAAGGGTTAAGTGGGGATTCTGGGTTACAGAGATAGGGTGGAGGCATGGGCTTGAGCATGGTGCGCTTTCCAAGGGCCGGTGCAGACTCGATAGGCCGAATGGCCTCCTTCTGCACTGTAAATTCTATGATTATATTCTAAGATTGGTAGCCGAAACAACAAAAAGGTAAATGATGCATTCAAAGCCTTCTACCGGGGCCTGCACACCTCTGAGCCCTTCGATGGGGACTTGGTGATGAAACAGTTGGTCGATGGACTGGGCATGCCACCTCATGGTGAATCTCTTGTCCAACGCCGCAAGGCGAGCGTACGGATCAACACCGCCAGTTCTGAGTACTTCCAGCTGCACAGAGGCACTGGGTGGGATACCCGCTGTCCATGCTCGTATTTCCCATGGCAATTGAGCCATTGGTGATCACCTTCAAAGCGCCGAGAAGCTGGAAGGTAATCCAAAGAGCAGACAGAGTCTCTATCTATGCAGATGACCTGCTCCCCATCTCGAATCCGCAAAGTAGCATTGAAGGGCTCATGAAGCTATTGAGCGAGTTTGGAGCCTTCTCGTGCTACAACCACAATCTGAACAAGAATGAGGTCTTCCCGATGAACCCGAGAGGAGGAGCAGAAGAGCTGGGGGGGACTACCATTCAAACTTGCCCAATGAAAATTGCACTACCTGGGTGTCCAGTTGGCCCATGATTGGACACAATCTATAAGTGCAACCTGACCAGTCTGGCGGAGGAGTAAGGAAGGACTAGAGATAGGATGCACTCCTGCTCGCCCTAGCGGGGACGGTACAGACGATCATGGTGAGCGTACTGCACAGGTTCCTCTTCCAGTTCAGATCCACACCGATCTACATCCCCAAGGCCTTCTTCAATACGGTCGACAAAATGTTTATGACGCTTGTTTGGGGAGGGGGGAGGGAAGAACCCAAGGATACCCAAAAACCCCAGCAGAGAGGAAGGAACATGGGGCGCCTGGCCATCCCAAACCTACAGTACTGCCACTGTGCAGCCACGGCAGAAAGAATGATTTGATGGGTGAAAGAACCAGCCATGGAATGGGCGATGATGGAGGAGAGCTCCTGTACAGGGATGGCCCTCTGGGCCCTCGCCACAGCAGTACTCCCATCTCCACCAACAAAGCACTCATCAGGCCCAGTGGTAGTAGCCACCCTCTGAATCTGGAACCAAATGAGGCAGCAGTTCGGCCTTACTGAGATGTACACCATGCCCCCCCCCCATCTGTGGCAACCACAGGTTCATGCCAGCCATGCTAGATGGCACCGTTAAGAGGTAGAAACCGGACGGTGGAATACTGACCGTTTGGCACTTTTATACAGTAGGCAGGCTAGTGACCTTAGAGGAACCGACAGAGAAAGTGCAGCTATCTAACCACAATGAACTCCGGCACCAACAAATTAAGAACGTTCTCCACAAGGGGACAACAGCACAGCAACGGTTCCCGAGACACAGACTGCTAGAGGAGCTACTGGACATGGGTAATAAAGGAGAGACCTGCACAGACGACTACTAGAAAGTGCACGCTCTCCACTGGACGAAGCATGGAAAAATGGGAGGAAGAACTAGGGATGGAAATAGGCTGGGTACTGTGGAGCGAAGCACTGAACAGGGCTAATTCCACATCCACTTGCGCAAGGCTAAGCCTCATGCAACTGAATATGGTGCACAGAGCGCACTGACAGGAACCGGAATGAGCAGATTCTTCCTGGAGATGTGAGGACAAACGTGAAAGTTGGTAGATAGGCCCAGTCAACCAAAACTAAATGTTCTCGGCATGCTCCAGACTCGTCGGATTCTGGACAGCATTTTCCGAGGCAATGTGCAAGGTTGTGTGGGTGAGAGTGAAGTCGTGTTCGAGAGCGGCAGTCTTCAGGGTATCGGACAAACCAGAAGCAGACATGGGGAAGGGGCCAGGACCCTTGCCTTTCCTTCCCTTATCGCCGTTGATAAATTCTGCTAGTCTGGCATCAGCAATACAACCCACAACTGCAGACTAGCTGATAGACCTGTCGGAATTTTTCCACCTCAAGAAGATCCAATTCGCTATCCGAGGGTCAAAGGCGGTCTTCCACACAACGTGGAGAACTTGTTCCAGGACCTGTGCGAAACGAACAACCAATAGGGCGCGAGGAGGGGGGGGGGCATTCGGGAGCCAACGAGATTGCAAGGAACAGACCAGGAAGGGGAGGAGGGACGCCAGAGAGAGAGAGGGCGGAGAGGCTGCACAATGGTCGAAACGGATATTCGGGGCATCGAGCAAGGCCACAAAGAACAGACCCCCAAAGAAATACAGAAAATAGGATTGGTGGGGTGGGGGACCAATCGACAAAGCGGGTGGTGGGAAAGGGGCAAGAACTGCATATATGTAAATGATGCGAATTGCCTACTGTATGATAAGAGACCTAAGAAAATGTCTTAAAGCAACAAAAAATGGTGGTGCTGATGGGGGAAGCGGGAATTGGGGGTGGGGGGGGGGGACATGGGGGAAGCCAAGGCGGGCCGGAGGAGGGTGGGTTGATATAAATGTAAACATCTTGCATATTTCACCCGTTGCACATACCCTTATCTACTGTGCAGTGTATAAAATAAAGACTGCAATCAAATGTTTTCAAAATAAATGTTTCAGATCTGCCAATAATCTGACTAATGTTCTTCATATGGTTACTCTGAAGTGTTCAGTTGCCAGTTCCCTACAAGTTTCTACATTTCTCGTCATCTGAACCCTCATTACTGCTATTTTTGTATTAACCTAAAATGGTACAATAACTGAGCTTCTGGATTGCAACATACCCCATATTCCTCGTTGCTCAATGAACCTGTTGCTATTAATGCCAAGGCAATGCTCTCCACCAGTTCTAAAATAGCCTCCTCCAATCTCTGACGGTAGAATTGGGTAATGACCTCTAACTCCGTGTCACTATAACTGTTCATTAGTTTTCGGATTTCATCGCTATCGTCAGCTATAAATAGAAAACAGTGGAACTGGACAAAATATAATTTACAAAATATTGCACACATATGTATGAAAATATCACTGCACATAACCTCTCCCTTGTATGATTGGCAATGGATTTAATTTCCAAACCATTATTTCTTCTCTGTCTTGAAAGCATTCCTATTTGCTGTTACGTTACAATTGGATGATTACAATAGAATAGATGGCATTGAGGTACGTAGGGAAGAGGTGTTGGCAATTCTGGACAGGCTGAAAATAGATAAGTCCCCGGGACCTGATGGGATTTATCCTAGGATTCTATGGGAGGCCAGGGAAGAGATTGCTGGACCTTTGGCTTTGATTTTTATGTCATCATTGGCTACAGGAATAGTGCCAGAGGACTGGAGGACAGCAAATGTGGTCCCTTTGTTCAAAAAGGGGAGCAGAGACAACCCCGGCAACTATAGACCGGTGAGCCTCACGTCTGTAGTGGGTAAAGTCTTGGAGGGGATTATAAGGGACAAGATTTATAATCATCTAGATAGGAATAATATGATCAGGGATAGTCAGCATGGCTTTGTGAGGGGTAGGCCATGCCTCACAAACCTTATTGAGTTCTTTGAGAAGGTGACTGAACAGGTAGACGAGGGTAGAGCAGTTGATGTGGTGTATATGGATTTCAGCAAAGCGTTTGATAAGGTTCCCCACGGTAGGCTATTGCAATAAATACGGAGGCTGGGGATTGAGGGTGATTTAGAGATGTGGATCAGAAATTGGCTAGCTGAAAGAAGACAGAGGGTGGTGGTTGATGGGAAATGTTCAGAATGGAGTACAGTCACAAGTGGAGTACCACAAGGATCTGTTCTGGGGCCGTTGCTGTTTGTCATTTTTATCAATGACCTAGAGGAAGGCGCAGAAGGGTGGGTGAGTAAATTTGCAGACGATACTAAAGTCGGTGGTGTTGTCGATAGTGTGGAAGGATATAGCAGGTTACAGAGGGATATAGATAAGCTGCAGAGCTGGGCTGAGAGGTGGCAAATGGAGTTTAATGTAGAGAAGTGTGAGGTGATTCACTTTGGAAGGAATAACAGGAATGCGGAATATTTGGCTAATGGTAAAGTTCTTGAAAGTGTGGCTGAGCAGAGGGATCTAGGTGTCCATGTACATAGATCCCTGAAAGTTGCCACCCAGGTTGATAGGGTTGTGAAGAAGGCCTATGGAGTGTTGGCCTTTATTGGTAGAGGGATTGAGTTCCGGAGTCGGGAGGTCATGTTGCAGCTGTACAGAACTCTGGTCCGGCCGCATTTGGAGTATTGCGTACAGTTCTGGTCACCGCATTATAGGAAGGACGTGGAGGCTTTGGAGCGGGTGCAGAGGAGATTTACCAGGATGTTGCCTGGTATGGAGGGAAAATCTTATGAGGAAAGGCTGACGGACTTGAGGTTGTTTTCGTTGGAGAGAAGAAGGTTAAGAGGAGACTTAATAGAGGCATACAAAATGATCAGGGGGTTGGATAGGGTGGACAGTGAGAGCCTTCTCCCGCGGATGGATATGGCTGGCACGAGGGGACATAACTTTAAACTGAGGGGTAATAGATATAGGACAGAGGTCAGAGGTAGGTTCTTTACGCAAAGAGTAGTGAGGCCGTGGAATGCCCTAACTGCTACAGTAGTGAACTCGCCAACATTGAGGGCATTTAAAAGTTTATTGGATAAACATATGGATGATAATGGCATAGTGTAGGTTAGATGGCTTTTGTTTCGGTGCAACATCGTGGGCCGAAGGGCCTGTACTGCGCTGTATTGTTCTATGTTCTATGTTCTAACCTCAGTACATGGTGGAAGAGATTCTACGAGCTAAGTGGCTCATCTGTGTACCCGTGTTTTATGTTCAAGTCTCTTATTGGTCTAATAAAAACGAAATACTGTGGATGCTTTAAATCTGAAATAAAAGATGAATAAGATGCTGGATAAACTCAGCACGTCTGGCGGTACCTGCAGAGTGAGAACCAGACTTAACGTTTAGATTCCCTTTGATTTTGGTACAGATCGGTTTCTCACTCCACTGATATTGCCAAACATGCTGAGTTCGTTCGGCATTTTTATTTATGATTCATCTAAGCCTGCCTCTGTGAAACACTCTCCACAAAATTAATGCCTCACTCCTTGTCCAGTGCAATCATTTCGAAAGTCTGAATGATCACTTCTATTTGTACCTGACAGATTCGAGAGACTAAATTATATCAAGTATTGTTAAAAACTGGTTTGACAAAGAAAATTAGGAATTTCTGTACAACAGATTCGAGAGGTTTTCCTGCTCATTCCTCATCTGCGCCTGTGATACAGCTGATTACCTTCCGAACGGCGCCCTTTCCGCCTTTCCCTCCTGTTGAATTAGATCGTTCTGGCCCTACGTTCATTCGCTCGGCCATGTCGCGCCTGCTTTTAATCTGCCCCCCCCCAAAAAAATCCAATTGTTAGAAATGTTAAATACCAAAACACTCTTGCTGCGTTATGACGTCAGAACAATCAATCCAATGAAATGACAGAGTTGCTGAAATTAGCTCATCGACGAAAAATGCGATAATATTAAATTATAACTTCCAGAAGTATTAAGATCTGCCTCTATTAGCTTCACTTTTCACAACTTTATCGCGGAAAGATTGACTATATCGATATTTATCTATTAGTACAGTCTGGACACTTCAACCTTTCACCACCACATTCACCACACCTCGCCAGGCATCAACGAGAAAGTCACACAGACATTGTTTGTCTGCTTTCACTGATTGTATCCTGCATTCCAAAACATAGCGTTTCAGAAAATCAATATAGTTTTACACTAGGATCCTCTTGTCAATATTTAGTCCACTAAACCTGATGGTCATTAGCATGTTGCTGTTTCGTGCAATCAAAGTGATTGTCGAGTTTCCCTACATTACAATGATAAGAAATAAAACACGTAATTTTATGCGAGGTGCTTAGGGACACCATTATGCCCCGAAAGGAAATGATAGAGTCTGAGTTGTTTGTAGCTTGCACACCAATCGAAGGGCGGCATGGTGGTACAGTGGTTAGAACTGTATTCCGGTCTTTTATCCGTCTCTGCGTGCTTATCCTTCGCGTGGTCCGGTATCCTCCCACAGTCCAAATATGTAAGGTGGTTTGACCATGCTAAATTGCTCCTCCAGTGTTGCGTAGGTTTGGCTCATGTGTTATTGGGATAGGGTGTGGAAGGCGGCCTATGGAGAGTCGGTGCAGACTCGATGGTACGAATGGCTTCCTTCTGCACTGTAGGGTGTTAGGATCCTCCTGGATTCCCTTGTGTATACCCTGTCTGACTATTCCTTGTCCTTTTAGATGCTAGTGGTCATGCGTTTGGAAAGTTCTGTCAAAGGAACCTTGCTGAGTTCCTGCAGTACAGCTTAGAGATGGTACACTCTGCTGCCCAGCCGCTCATACTCCTTTACATTTGGCAAGATTCGCAATCTCAGAATACGGGGTAGACCATTTACAACTCAGATGGGGGACTTCTCTTCACTCAGATGGTTGTGAACTTGTGTAATTCTCTACTGCAGAAGTCTGTGGGGACCAAGTCAGTGAATGTGTTGAAGAATAATTAGATGTATTTATGGACAATAAAGACATGAAGGATATGTGAAGAGTTCGGATGAGGTGTTGAGTTAGTCGGTCAAATGTGATTATATTAATTGTGGTAGAGTAGGCTCGAGAGAATGAATGGCCTACTTCTCCTACATGCATCTTTCTATAACTGGCTAGGCAGGTGCAGAGAGTTGAACGTGCAAAAGCTAACAGCCGGAAATTGAATAATCCATATTGGGAAAGTTTAGAATGAATGGTAGGAGAACTTCCTTGAAGAACTGATGCATGATGCAAATCGCAGAGACATAATTTATTCAAATATCGAAATGAAGCGAACATGAAGATAAATGAAAGTTGATGCTTATTAAAGCTATTTGCATCATTGAAGATACACAAGATTTAACTTGTCTGAATAATCTGTTCCCTGCTACAAAATACCAACATTTTCAAGCCTAATTGAGAGGAAAGTTAATAACTACAACAAATAACCTAATGCCACATCGATGGACCAATTCCCTGCCCTCTCGTTATTAGCTACTTATCTGGAGACAGAACATTCTTCAGTTACTCGTGGGAAATGAAGGCCATTTGAAACACAAGGCTCTAAATTCAGGAAATGATTTCTGATGTCTGCTGATTTTCACAACAGCTATCGCTTTACGACAGGTGACCATTCCATATGGTATCATGGGCAGTTATGGTGTTCTAACGAGGACAGGAAGTTTGGGTTTGATTGTTCATATTTTTAACAAATGAAAAAATATATACCCAAGGCCATTTCACGAGTTTTACAAGCTCTTCCCTGAACTTCGTTTGTGTGGCTGCATAAATGCATGTGTTTGTACAAGACTTCAATTGGGTGAGCATATCTCCGACTTTAAAGGCAATGTACGCAGAATCTGTATAAACAGGTCGACTATGTATGACCAGGGCGTCAGCCCACTGACTGGCCATCGATGGCAGACTCAACAATATAAAATTAGCCGACACAGCGAAGAGCAAAATAATGGATTTCCTTCGGCTCTCCATCTCTGGGTCGCACTTATTCCCTATCCCAGAAGACCGGAGTCGAATGCGGGCAATATTGGTGACTACAATGCGTCTGATAATTAAACAATTAAACAGCAGCATTAAAGCAAAGGGGATGACGGAAAATAAAACACTTTGTAATCTGAAGTAGGGCCCACCTGCAGGAGATCTAAAAAAGGCCGCACTGGGAATAATCCCCCAGGGAACATTATTAATTATTTTCTTATGTTCAAATGCAAACCAAAAAGGAATAGTCTCTGCACATATTAGCACAGAAACAATGGTTATAACAATGGACGCACTTCTCACTGTGCAATACCTGGTTTTCAGTTTCTGGCAACATATAGCTACAAACCGGTCAAATGTGAAACCAACTGTAAACCACACCGACAGACCCACGTTGCTCCCAGTCAAGTACAACGTAATCTTCCAAATTACAGTGTAGGAAAGAAATGAATGTGGAAACCGTTCCCTGAATATCTGGTGCGCAATTCGTTGGTTGATTGTGGCCAGTAGATCCGCTGTTGCCATGGCCACCATATAGATAGAGATACTTTTGGAAAGGTTGCACCTTCCTCTGCAGAGGGTCACTATTGTCAACACGTTCACTGTAAGAAAGAGAAAGGCATTACATCAGACTGACGTTCAGATAAATTTCATCATATATTGTGGGGCGATGTACAGAATTTGGGGGACAGTTTCTTTTTAGAAAGTTTGGTAAGCATTTATGGCATTGCTTTCGAAACAAATGAATCATTGAACATTTAATAGCCTTCATGCATGTTTCATTCAGAAAAGACCAGGGCCGTTCGGATTCTGGTTGGGGAATGCTAAAGCAGGACGACACACACCCTTCTTGAAACCGAGATTCTGGTGACTAACCACGGAGAGGGGCGGTGGGAGTTGCTAATGATGCACAACATATTCTTTCCCTTTTAAAAAAATAAATTTAGAGTGCCCAATACATATTTTCATTCCAATTAAGGGGCAATTTAGCGTGGCCAACCCAGCTATCCTGCACATCTTTTGGGTTGTGGGTGCGAAACCTACGCAAACACGGGGAGAATGTGCAAACTCCACACGGACAGTGACAAAGAGCGGGGTCGAACTTGGGGCCTCGGTACCCTGAGGCCGCAGTGCTAACAACTGCGCCACCGTGATGCCGTGCACAACATATTCTGTCCAAGATGCCAGGTGTCGGTTTGGTATTCTGATGACTCCCGTTTTGTCCTATTCCTGATAGTCGTCCTGAGGGGGAACTGGTCGAGTCACCTCCCCCGGCAGAATCAAGGCTGTATGCATTTTGGAGCGATGGCGTGGTGGAAATAATGTTGCGTCGTGCTCCGATCGTTGGAATCATTGTAAGATCCTGAAGAGTGCTCAATGGTCTAGTTTCATCCCAGATTCTGCTGCCATCGTGCGTACATGAAGAAGTATTTATCCTGAGGATTGTCTTGCATTTCAGTTGAAGTCCTTAACAGTGCTCCCTGTTGCCCCGTATTGTTATTTGCGCCGTGATGCATTTCCTTTCATACAGGGGCGTGTATAATCGGGGTGTGATCAGCTGTGCCTTCGGTTATTCTGATTTAACAACTTCGTATCATGTTGAGCCGAATATGGGGAGTGGAATTTGTTTAAAAAAAAATCAATCCTAGAGGTCACCATGCGTTATAACGTCTGGCGAATCCTGTGGTGTAGCGAGGGTGGTGTCCCTTGTTGTCTCCCCCGCCTCGTTTAAAGGGAAAATGACAACAACCGACCCTGGGAGCAGGGTGGACGGCTGGCTTTGGTTGAGTTAGTTCATGCTTGCTGTATCTGAGAATAGTTAGAGCTAATCCGTTTCAGGTTTTTCTTTCGGTTTTGGTTTTCAGAATCCGTGCTTTCATCTTCTCTGGCCCGTCCCCTGGTGAGGAATGGGTTGTCTTTGACTCTTCCTTCGGGGCGTGCTTGACTTTTCTCTTCATACAGGTCTCTCTGGTTAGTTTTTTTTGCTGCTATTGCAACTAATAGAGTGTCAGGTCCGCTATTACAAAAGGGGATTTGGTTCAATGGTTTCGGACGGCGGAATGAGGGGGGCCTTGATATCCTTTGATTGGCAGCTGCTTCCGTGATCCGGTCCCCTCCCTCGGTTTTTCTTTCCCTACCATATGGGCGATCACGGTTCTGGTGCTGGTTCTTGCCTGACCACATTTGACGGGTGGTGCTTTTGATGATGGGGGAGCAGAAATGGCCCTCCCACCCTTGACTCCTATTTTATGGGACTCTTGAGGGTTCTTCGTGCTATGGACTGCGATCTACTCGTAGCAACGGCCAAAGGGTTTATACTTCCTTTTTTGGCGTAATTGATGTATTGTGTTGCCCTGGTTACGACTGGTAGGTGTAGGCTCGGCTGGTGTAGAGGTTGGAGTTGAGTTGGAGATCCGTGCTGGGTTTGGTCAGGTCGTTCGCCGTGGTCGGTGGCGTGTGGTCCATTTCAGGAACCCATTCAGTGGGAGCCCGGGTTGTTCGGTTTGATACTCGGGTGTGTGAAGATTTGGGGATGGGCGGAGTGCCGTTGCCTTGTCGATAACCTGCTTCATTTAAGTTGAGGTATGTGTGATGTTCACTTGTGGCTTGATTGGCTAGCGTTGCTTGTTCGTTGGTGTGTCTCTGGTGGTGTGTGGGTTGGATGCCGATTTCCTGTTACGTAATTAGTTCTGATGGTTCTTCATCTCTCCCTTTTTTCTTTCCCGAGAGACCGCGGAAGTGAATCTTCCACTGTGGTTCGTATTTTATATTTACCTTTTCCCTGTTTGTGTCTGGTGTATGTTGTAGATGGCTGGGTCTCGACGTTCAGGAGTGGGTCCACTTTGTGTGCTCGTTTCTTTTTTCCTGGGTGGTCCTGTTTTTTGGGGTAGGTTCCCTGGCGCTGGGGGCGGGGCAGTGGAGGGGTGGTGGGTTGTGGTGTTTCGACGCTCCCTCCTTGGCTGACCTTTCCAGAGGGAGTGTTGACAGCTACCTCCCAGGAGCGGCGCTGCACTTTCGGCTGTTTTCAAAGGTTATCCTTCCTTAAATACCAGCTCTGGGGGGCGGGGGGGGGGGGGGGGCGGGGGCGGCGGGGGGGGGTGGGTGGCGTTGTATGCTTGGCGGTCGGGTGGTCTATTCCCTTCTGACTGTTGGACATTTCACGTGTGGTGTTATGACTCTTGACCTGGGATCAGATGGGTTGGTTCTAGTATCTCTGGTATCCACTCTTTTCCTGTTCTCTGATTCTGAGAATAACTTGGACTTGTTGGCGCCAGCCCTTTCGGAATACGATTGATTTTGATTCTGTCCTGGGCATGGTTGGGGTTGGATTGTATTTTAAGGTTTAATTTCCCCCCTAGTGCTCGGGTTATTGTAGATTTGCTTTACTTTCTAATGTGGGGTATTATGTATCTTTACGTTGTTGACTATATCCTGCATTGGTTATAGACAGGACGTACATCCGTGGATGGAACATGATGGGGGATACTGTCCTGAGCATATCTTGTCTTATTTCTTCTAATGTTTGCAATTATTCTTGTTCTGTGCTGCACCTGTTGCAGTGACTACAACTTTCTCTTTTTACTTTGTTGCGATATCTGTAAAAAAAAATAATCCAATAAAGATACGTTTTAAAATGCAACAGCAGAAGTCTTAATTTTTTTCCATAGCAGTACGATTCAGGAAAGCTGCAGCTTAAGCAGAAATAATTGATGAGAGACGGGATTACAATGGAGGGTTGGCTCTCATCAAGCAGTTGATGCATTTTTGGATGATATCTACGTGGAGCAACTTGTAGATGGGAAGGGGAAGGGCGACCTCGTCTGAGGTCGACATCAGACGGAACGGTGCAGAAGTGGGAATAGAAAGCTTTCCAATTGAAAATTTGGCGATTATTAAATAAATAAGAATCAGAGATGAGTTTCGGCATGGAAAGAGTCCACATGAGCCATCGTGACTGTATGGGCTCTCCAAATTACTATTTCACCTCATGCCATTCTCCACCTTCTACATGTAGACCTGAATATTCGGACATTGCCGATAACAGTCTAATTCTACGTTGAATTCTTCAATTGAACTTGCCTTCACCACAGTGTTGGACAGTGAACTCCAACCCTAACCATACGCTGAATATAAAACGAAGTTTCTCCTCATGTCACCTCTTTATTTTACGAATTACTTCAAATCGATATTCTCTCATTCTCGATTCCTCCACAAGTGAGAGCAAGTCCTCCCAGTCTACTCGCAAGAACCGTCATGATATTCAGTGTTACTCAAATCCACTCCATTCCCACCCTCCCCCACCTTTACCACCTTCTGTTCTCGAGGGAAAACAGTTCTAACTTCTTTAGTCTATGTTGGTAACTGAAGTTCCTCATCCCTGGAGTCATTCTCATGCACCATTCCTGTTCCGTTTCGAATGCCTGCACATCCTTCCAGAAACGCTGCACCGAGAACTGGACGCAATATTCCAGCTGAAGCAGAAATTGTGACTGACACAAATTCAGGATAATCTCCTTGCTCTTTTATTCAATGCCCCCATTATTAACGCTAATAAAACACCCACTAATCACTTTATTTTTCTATTCGCTCAACAAATTATGTATCCACGTTGCAACTGTCCCACTTATTCCAGGAGATACAACCTTACTCACAAGTCTGTTGTGTGGCCTTATAACAAATGTCTTTTGAATGTCCACACGCGTAACTTGAACAGCGTTATCCTTATAAAAAGTTTCTGTTGCCTCCTGCGAAATTCGCTGGCAAGATCGTTGAACATGTTTCCCCTTAATGTCCCTAAATGTCTTTGGAGCGAGCAGAATACTATCTTGATCAGCTAGAAGACAGAATCGAAGGTTGGAGGAAGGTGGCTTGGTAAACGTTTTCAACGGTTGCAGACAGACATGGAGCGAAACGATAGAATGGACGATTCAGATGTGGTGCGATTTGTTTCTTTGATTGAACCTGTTTTCATATTGTAGCTGCAGTTGAACATTATTGGAGGGATTCAAACATGGAGATTGAAAAAGGTCGACACACTTTAGGGAGGAGACAATGTGTCCAGGGGCTTTTCAAAGGTAGCGAGGTTGGAGACGAGGCCGTAGTTTGCAAGAACTAGATAAGAAGAGGATTGTTTTTAGTAGTAAGCTGACCATGGAGCGAACGGTCTCATTGGAAGAAAGACAGTTACTGACAATTTTAGCCAGCATGGGGAGAATCAAGTGAAGTTGTTGATCAGCAATTTAGACGGACTAAGAATCAGGAAACAAGGAAATGGGTCTCACGGAGAAGATGAGTTTGAAAAGAAATGATACAATGTGAGGACCTAACAGGAAGAGTTCAGCTACAAAAAGCTATGAAAGTAAATCTTAGATGATTCTATAACGTATTTCTTTTCGGCAGTGTCAAAGGAATTCTCTCACATATTTCTTAATGTCCATATTTCTGTGCTATGCACTAAAAACAAACAATTTAAATAAACTTGTACATTATGGTTCAGCGACACGATTTTCTGCATTAATACACAAGACCAGTGGTGAAAGTGATGAAACTTCACATTTAGTCCCTGTGATTTATTTGGAGACAAGGTTCGCAGTATTAGATTCAAACAAAATTAAAGCTCAATAATTGGAAAAACGACAATTCAAATAAATCATTCAAATGAGCGAGGAAATAACATAATTCAGAAACACGCCTGTGTAATAGGCGTGTGCACTGGAACTGAGTGGGATCTGGTGGAACCCTTAACTTTTTTCCCAGCCGAGTGTTTTATAACTCGTTGCTTTAAAATGCCGACTTTTCAGGATGGTTTTGCAATTCTTCCGCAGTCAGTAAAATTATCAAATTAATGTAGTCAGTGATGTATAATACCATGAGGTGATGGGAAATGCGCCAGCATCAACTCACGTCCAATTAGAAAGGGACAGCAAATGGTGGCAACGCTAATGCCTCTCACGTGCCTGAAATAATAAAATTTTAAAACCGCTTTGTCATTTGATTCATCAAACTATTGGAGTGTCGGGGAATAGTCTCGCCGTCTCTTCTTTTCGAGAGAAAGCTGTGTCCTGACTCTCTCCTTCCACCGTCCAGCAGAGCCCCCACCCCTGCCGCTGTGTGGGCTCTTCGCGCTATTATTCACCGTTAATTGACCAGAAAAACAGATCTGCCAGGAGGACATTCTTGTTCTGTTACATTACCAGTGACACTGAAATATTAACAGCTATTATACAGAACGCTATTCTGGCTTACCGGGAGTACCAATGGCTACCAGAACAGGATAGTAAATGTCTTTGATCTGTAGAATTATCGGCCGTTCCATTATTTGGAAGAACCTTCGCCCACTGATCCGCTTTGCAGTTCTCACTGGAAATGTGTGAGATCCCTCGGAGCCCCTTTATAGAACAATCCTTTCCCAGCTGAGAAACGCAGCTTGCACAATATTTGCCGTTAGTTACAGTCACTAAACAAACAAAGGAGTGTTTCCAGTTCAATGCATTGTGAACGGCAATAGCAAAATTGAGCAGGTCAGTCCACAATACTACTGCCATTTATATTAATCAACAGAAAGAAATCCCAGACGATGTGCCGAATGGCCTTACTTCCGCTCCTATGTCTTATGGTCTTATGGAAACGTGCCTTATTCGTACAGCTCGTAGAACGAAAATTCAAGATAGTGAAAGTAGGAAGGAACTTGAACGGGAATTAGGATGGCTACCAAGTGCCATGAAATATCTTCAGCAAACATGATCAACGAGAATCCCAAGGCTTTTAGGCATATATTCGAAACAAGAGGGTGGCAAGAGAAAGTGTAGGCCCGCTCAAGGACAATGGAGGAAGGTTATGCGTACAACCAGATGAACTGAGTGAAATTGAAATTCTTAATGAGTACTTTGTATTGGTATTCGCCAGGGAGAAGGACATGACGGAGTTGGAGGTCAGGGATAGGTGTGTGCACGCGCTTGAGAACGTCTCCATATCAAAGGAGGAAGTGTTAAGTATCCTCATTTGCATTAAGGTATACAAGTCCCCGGGGCCGTACTGGAACCATGCCAGGTTACTTCCAGAGGCAAGGGGAGATATAGCTAGTGCCTTGCCAGATACCTTCACATCCTCTTTGACCACAGGCGAGGTTCCAGAGGACTGGAGAATGAATACCCAACGCTGTTCCCTTGTTTAAGAAAGGAAGCAGGGAAAATCGAACAAATCATAGGCCGGCTAGCCTGACATCAGCGGTGGGGACGTTTTTGGAAAAGATGCTGAGGGACAGGGTAAATGCGCATTTGGAGGAAAATGCATTAGTTAGTGACCAGCAGAACGGTTTTGTGTGGGGACGTTTATGTCTCACCAACTTGAATGAGTTTTACGAACAGGTAAAAAAGAAAACTGATGAGGGAATGGCTTTGGGTATAGTTTATATGGTCTTTAGTAAGGCGTTTGACAAGTTCCCTCATGGCAGACTGGTACAAAAACTAAACTCACATGAGTTGTGGGGTGGGGAGGGGGGCGGGGGGGGGGGGGGGTGGAGCTAGGTGAATGCTGAACTGGCTTGGTTATAGAAGACAGAAAGTAGCGATCGAATGGTCTTTTTCCGAAAGGAGACCTGTAGCAAGTAGTGTTTCGCCAAAACAAAAAATGCTGGAAACTCCCAGCAGATTTGGCAGCATCTGTAAGGAGAGAAACGCGCTAACGTTTCGAGTCTCGATGAACCTTTGTCAAACAAAAAAGGCATAGAAAGTGGGAGATACTTATATTGCAGGGTGAGGGAATGGAAGATGAGTAATAGCCACAGAAAGCAAGGGAAAGGAGTGCTAATGGCCGTCCCCAGAGAGAATAAAATGGATGAAAGGCCAAAAAGCAGAGAAATTAAAATCAGATGGTAAACTGTGAGATGTAGATGTGGGGGAACGGGGGACATTGCAGGGAGGGAGGTAAAATGAGAAAAATGGGGAAAGGGAAGCAAAGGGGAGAAAACGTAAGGAAAGGAGGGACAACGAAGGGGGAAAGAGTGGGGGGGGGGAGAACTATTTATAAAGAAAGACAAGAAAGAAATGAAAGGTAAAATAAAGTTGAAATTAAATGGAATGAGAGCAAATGGGTCGAGGTGGGGTAGAGCTAATCATCTGAAGTTGTCGAATTTTAAGTTGAGACCGGAAGGCTGTAGCGTGCCTAATCGGAAGATGAGATGCTGTTCCTTCAGTTGAGCGTTGAGCTTCACTGGAACATTGCAGCAGGCCACGGACAGACACGTGGCCATGGGAGATATTTGGAGATAATACATTTAGATCCCTCGTCCAAATCATTAATATACAATGTGAACAGTTGGGGTCCTGGTACAGATCCCTGTGGTACCCGACGAGACACTGCCTGCCAATCGGAAAAAGACCCATTTATTCCAACATTTGGCTTCCTGTCTGCTAACCAGCTTTCTATCCATCGCAAGACACTGCACGAAATCCCATGCACTTTAACTTTACATATCAATCTGCTATGTGAGAATTTGTTGAAAGCCTAAAAATAGTTTAACGACGTCTAACTAATCAAATCCACTGGTTCTCCCTGGTAAACGCTATTAGTGACATCTTTACAAAATCCAGCAGATTTGTCAAGCGTTATTTATCTGATTATACCACTGCTTTCAAAATCATGTGATTTGAAATACTTGATAATGGACTCCAGATAATTTCCTACTACCGACGTTAGGCTCACTGGCCTATAGTTTACCGTTTTCGCTCTAGATCCTCTTTTGAATAGGAGGATGATATTAGCTACACCCAAACCTGCAGAAATTATTCCAGAATCCAAAGAAATTTAGAAAGTGACTACCAATTGATCTACTATCACTAGGACCGTTTCCTTAAGTACCCTGGGATGAAGATTATCAGGCGCCTGAGATTTATCCACCTTCAACCCATTAATGTACCCCCAACATTTCTCTACTAATATTAATTTCATTCAGCTCCTCACTGAAACGTGTGTAACTCAGAAATTCCGGTATAGTATTCATGCTTTCCTTTGTGAAGACAGAAGCAAAGTCCGAATTTGGCTCCTCAGTCATTTCTTTTTTCCCCTTTAGGGATTCCCCTTTTCGGACTGTACGGCGCCTACATTCGTTTTTGTCAATCCTTTTCTCTTTACGTATCTCCAGAAACGTTTATATTCCCCGCTGGCTTACTTCAATATTGTATTTTTCCCTTATTAATCCATCCCCTGGCCTGCCTTCGTTGATTTGTAAACAGTTCCAAATCCTCACGTCTATTGCTTTTTCTTGATAATTTGTCTGTAATTTCTTTGAATCGCATTCAATTTCTAATTTCCCTTGTAGCCATGGTTTGGCCACAGTACCCTGTCTACTCGTGCGCCAAATAGGAATAAACAACTTTTGGAGTTCACCCATTCGTTCATGAAAGCCTCCCTGTCCACTGTCCTTCCTTTAACTGATGTTTTCCAGTCCATCAAAGCTAACACGCATCATGTTATCATGCGAAAACAGCGCCGGAGCAGAGAGAGCCTGGACAGCAAAAACAGCGCCGGAGGAGAGAGCTGGGAGATTTAAAAAGCGCGGGAGGAGAGAGCCTGGACAGTGCTAGGAGAGGTGAGTGCACAAAAGTTGTGGCAGGAGTGCCTTTAGTCACGGAGTGCTGATTGGAACAGAGTGCATCTGAGTTTAGGTGATTGACTGAATGCTGATTGGAACAGAGTGCATCTGAGTTTAGGTGAGTGACTGAGTTGGGGTGAGTGGCGAGAGTGGGCTGTGTTTTTGTTGGTGTTCGGGTTCATCCTTGAGGTTCTATAAAGACAATTAAAAAACATATATATTTCAATTAATTAACTAGTTGAATATGGCTGGACAGGTGATGTGCTGTTGCTGTATGATGATTGAACTGGTGGATCCCATTGAGACCGTCAGTGACCACACCTGCAGCAAGTGTTGGCTGCTCGAGGAATTTCGGCTCAGAATTGATGAGCTGGAGACCGAGCTGCACACACTGCGGCACATCAGGGAGGGGGACCATTACCTGGACGCTTTGTTTCAGGAGGCAGTCACACCCGGTAGAATAGGTACTGTTAATTTGGGCAGTGGTCAGGGACAGAGTGGTGTGACTGCAAGGGAGGCAGGTAGGGGGATCCTGAGTTTAGGAGTTGAGGAGCCTCAGCCCTTGACCTTGTCCAACAGGTATGAGGTACTTGCTCCCTGTGTGGATGAGGAAGAGGGCTGTAGGGAGGATTCGTTGATTGACCACTGCACCGTGGTACAGGAAGCCATTCAAGAGGGGGAGCAAAAAGACAAGTGGTAGTTGTAGGGGATTCTATAATTAGGGGGATTGATGGCATCCATTGTAAACCAGATCGAGAGTCCCGCATGGTATGTTGCCTTCCCGTGAGGATGAGGGACATCTCTGATCGGCTTGAAAGGATTTTGGAGAGGGAGGGGGAGGATCCAGTTGTTGCGGTCCATGTTGGGACTAACAACATAGGTAAGACTAGGAAAGAGGACCTGTTTGGGGATTATCAAACACTAGAGACTAAATTAAAGAGCAGGTCCTCCAGGGTTATAATCTCTGGATTATTACCCGAGCCACGTGCCAATTGGCATAGGGTTGAGAAAACTAGAGAAGTTAACACGTGGCTAAAGGGGTGGTGCGGGAAAGAGGGATTCCATTTCATGGGGCATTGGCATCAGGACTGGGGCAGGAGGGACCTGTACCATTGGGACATTCTTCACCTGAACCATTCTCGGACCAGCGTTCTAGCGAATAGGATAAATAGGTTGGCCACAAGGAATTTAAACGAGCAAGTTGGGGGGGAAGGGAAGTGTAAAGCTATGGACAGTATAATGGTTAATGGAGATCAAGGCAGCAGGTTACGTGACAGGTTATTATGTAGAGATAGAACATAGAACATAGAACAATACAGCGCAGTACAGGCCCTTCGACACACGATGTTGCACCGAAACAAAAGCCATCTAACCTACACTATGCCATTATCATCCATATGTTTATCCAATAAACTTTTAAATGCCCTCAATGTTGGCGAGTTCACTACTGTAGCAGGTAGGGCATTCCACGGCCTCACTACTCTTTGCGTAAAGAACCTACCTCTGACCTCTGTCCTATATCTATTACCCCTCAGTTTAAAGTTATGTCCCCTCGTGCCAGCCATATCCATCCGCGGGAGAAGGCTCTCACTGTCCACCCTATCCAACCCCCTGATCATTTTGTATGCCTCTATTAAGTCTCCTCTTAATCTTCTTCTCTCCAACGAAAACAACCTCAAGTCCGTCAGCCTTTCCTCATAAGATTTTCCCTCCATACCAGGCAACATTCTGGTAAATCTCCTCTGCACCCGCTCCAAAGCCTCCACGTCCTTCCTATAATGCGGTGACCAGAACTGTACGCAATACTCCAAATGCGGCCGGACCAGAGTTCTGTACAGCTGCAACATGACCTCCCGACTCCGGAACTCAATCCCTCTACCAATAAAGGCCAACACTCCATAGGCCTTCTTCACAACCCTATCAACCTGGGTGGCAACTTTCAGGGATCTATGTACATGGACACCTAGATCCCTCTGCTCATCCACACTTTCAAGAACTTTACCATTAGCCAAATATTCCGCATTCCTGTTATTCCTTCCAAAGTGAATCACCTCACACTTCTCTACATTAAACTCCATTTGCCACCTCTCAGCCCAGCTCTGCAGCTTATCTATATCTCTCTGTAACCTGCTACATCCTTCCACACTATCGACAACACCACCGACTTTAGTATCGTCTGCAAATTTACTCACCCACCCTTCTGCGCCTTCCTCTAGGTCATTGATAAAAATGACAACAAACAGCAACGGCCCCAGAACAGATCCTTGTGGGACTCCACTTGTGACTGTACTCCATTCTGAACATTTCCCATCAACCACCACCCTCTGTCTTCTTTCAGCTAGCCAATTTCTGATCCACATCTCTAAATCACCCTCAATCCCCAGCCTCCGTATTTTTTGCAATAGCCTACCGTGGGGAACCTTATCAAACGCTTTGCTGAAATCCATATACACCACATCAACTGCTCTACCCTCGTCTACCTGTTCAGTCACCTTCTCAAAGAACTCAATAAGGTTTGTGAGGCATGACCTACCCTTCACAAAGCCATGCTGACTATCCCTGATCATATTATTCCTATCTAGATGATTATAAATCTTGTCCCTTATAATCCACTCCAAGACTTTACCCACTACAGACGTGAGGCTCACCGGTCTATAGTTGCCGGGGTTGTCTCTGCTCCCCTTTTTGAACAAAGGGACCACATTTGCTGTCCTCCAGTCCTCTGGCACTATTCCTGTAGCCAATGATGACATAAAAATCAAAGCCAAAGGTCCAGCAATCTCTTCCCTGGCCTCCCATAGAATCCTAGGATAAATCCCATCAGGTCCCGGGGACTTATCTATTTTCAGCCTGTCCAGAATTGCCAACACCTCTTCCCTACGTACCTCAATGCCATCTATTCTATTAGCCTGGGGCTCAGCATTCTCCTCCACAACATTATCTTTTTCCTGAGTGAATACTGACGAAAAATATTCATTTAGTATCTCGCCTATCTCTTCAGACTCCACACACAATTTCCCATCCCTGTCCTTGACTGGTCCTACTCTTTCCCTAGTCATTCGCTTATTCCTGACATACCTATAGAAAGCTTTTGGGTTTTCCTTGATCCTTCCTGCCAAATACTTCTCATGTCCCCTCCTTGCTCGTCTTAGCTCTCTCTTTAGATCCTTCCTCGCTACCTTGTAACTATCCATCGCCCCAACCGAAACTTCACACTTCATCTTCACATAGGCCTTCTTCTTCCTCTTAACAAGAGATTCCACTTCCTTGGTAAACCACGGTTCCCTCGCTCGACGCCTTCCTCCCTGTCTGACCGGTACATACTTATCAAGAACACGCAGTAGCTGATCCTTGAACAAGCCCCACTTATCCAGTGTGCCCAACACTTGCAGCCTACTTCTCCACCTTATCCCCCCCAAGTCACGTCTAATGGCATCATAATTGCCCTTCCCCCAGCTATAACTCTTGCCCTGCGGTGTATACTTATCCCTTTCCATCATTAACGTAAACGTCACCGAATTGTGGTCACTGTCCCCAAAGTGCTCTCCTACCTCCAAATCCAACACCTGGCCTGGTTCATTACCCAAAATCAAATCCAACGTGGCCTCGCCTCTTGTTGGCCTGTCAACATATTGTTTCAGGAAACCCTCCTGCACACACTGTACAAAAAACGACCCATCTATTGTACTCGAACTATATATTTTCCAGTCAATATTTGGAAAGTTAAAGTCTCCCATAATAACTACCCTGTTACTTTCGCTCATATCCAGAATCATCTTCGCCATCCGTTCCTCTACATCCCTAGAACTATTAGGAGGCCTATAAAAAACTCCCAACAGGGTGACCTCTCCTTTCCTGTTTCTAACTTCAGCCAATACTACCTCGGAAGAAGAGTCCCCATCTAGCATCCTCTCCGCCACCGTAATACTGCTCTTGACTAGCAGAGCCACACCTCCCCCTCTTTTGCCTCCTTCTCTGAGCTTACTAAAACACCTAAACCCCGGAACCTGCAACATCCATTCCTGTCCCTGCTCTATCCATGTCTCCGAAATGGCCACAACATCGAAGTCCCAGGTACCAACCCACGCTGCCAGTTCCCCTACCTTGTTTCGTATACTCCTGGCATTGAAGTAGACACACTTCAAACCACCTACCTGAACGCTGGCCCCCTCCTGCGACGTCAAATCTGTGCTCCTGACCTCTATACTCTCATTCTCCCTTACCCTAAAACTACAATCCAGGTTCCCATGCCCCTGCTGCATTAGTTTAAACCCCCCCCCAAAGAGCACTAACAAATCTCCCCCCCAGGATATTTGTGCCCCTCAGGTTCAGATGTAGACCATCCTGTTTGTAGAGGTCCCACCTTCCCCAGAAAGAGCCCCAGTTATCAAAAAATCTGAAACCCTCCCGCCTGCACCATCCCTGTAGCCCCGTGTTTAAATGCTCTCTCTCCCTATTCCTCATCTCACTATCACGTGGCACGGGCAACAACCCAGAGATAACAACTCTGTTTGTTCTAGTTCTGAGCTTCCATCCTAGCTCCCTGAAAGCCTGCCTGACATCCTTGTCCCCTTTCCTACCTATGTCGTTGGTGCCAATGTGGACCACGACTTGGGGCTGCTCCCCCTCCCCCCTAAGGACCCGGAAAACACGATCCGAGACATCACGTACCCTTGCACCTGGGAGGCAACATACCAAACGTGAGTCTCTCACGCTCCCACAAAATCTCCTATCTGTGCCCCTGACTATAGAGTCCCCAATTACTAATGCTCTGCTCCTCTCCCCCCTTCCCTTCTGAGCAACAGGGACAGACTCCGTGCCAGAGGCCCGTACCCCATGGCTTACCCCTGGTAAGTCGTCCCCCCCACAAGTATCCAAAGCGGTATACTTGTTTCTCAGGGGAACGACCGCAGGGGATCCCTGCACTGACTGTTTTTTCCCAGTCCCTCTTACAGTTACCCACCTATCTCCAATCTTTGGTGTAACTAATTCCCTGAAGCTGCTATCTATGACCCCTTCTGCCTCCCGAATGATCCGAAGTTCTTCCAACTCCAGATATGGGTTCAAAGGCAAGGAAAATTAGGAGAAAGGGTAAGAGGAAAAATAAATTGCGAAAAGTTACTGATCAAGGTGTTAAGATTCATAACAAAGACATAAAAAGCAGCATAAGTGTACTTTACCTGAATGTTCGTCGTATACGAAATAAGGTAAATGAGTTGATGGCGCAAATCATCGTGAATGACTATGATTCAGTGGCCATTACTGAAACATGGTTAAAAGATGGTCACGACTGGGAGTTAAATATCCAAGGGGATCAGACAATACGAAAGGATAGAATGGACGGTAAGGGCGGTGGTGTAGCTTTGTTGTTTAAGGATGGCATCCGGGCCATAGTCAGGGATTATATTGGTGCTATGGAGGACAAGGTTGAATCAATTTGGCTGGAAATCAGGAATAGTAAGGCGAAAAGGTCACTGATAGGAGTAGTCTATAGGCCACCAAATAGTAACAGGATGGTAGGGCAGGCAATAAGCAAAGAAATAACGGATGCATGTAGAAATGGTACAGTGGTTATCATGGGAGATTTTAATCTGCATATCGATTGGTTTAACCAGGTTGGTAAAGGCAGCCTTGAAGAGGAGTTTATAGAATGTGCCCGGGATAATTTTCTGGAACAGTATGTAATGGAACCTACAAGGGAACAAGCGGTCCTTGATCTGGTCTTGTGTAATGAGGCAAGATTGATTAATGATCTCATAGTTCGGGGTCCTCTTGGAAGGAGCGACCACAATATGGTGGAATTTAAAATACAGTTGGAGGATGACAAGGTAAAATCAAACACTAGTGTTTTGTGCTTAAACAAAGGCGATTACAATGGGATGAGAGAAGAACTAGCTAAGGTGGACTGGGAGCAAAGACTTCATGGTGAAGCAGTTGAGGAACAGTGGAGAACCTTCCGAGCGATCTTTCACAGTGTTCAGAAAAGGTTCATACCAACAAAAAAGAAAGACGGGAGAAAGGGGAAAAATCGACCGTGGATATCTAAGGAGGTGAGAGAGAGTATCAAATTGAAGGAAAAAACATACAAAGTACAAAAATTAGTGGGAGACTAGAGGACTGGGAAGTCTTTAGGGGACAACAGAAAGCTACTAAAAAAGCCATAAAGATGAGTAAGGTAGACTATGAAAGTAAACTGGCTCAGAACATAAAAACAGATAGTAAAAGCTTCTACAAATATATAAGACAAAAAAGAGTGGCTAAGGTAAATATTGGTCCTTCGGAAGATGAGAAGGGAGATTTAATAATAGGAGACGGAGAAATGGCTGAGGTGCTGAACAGGTTTTTTGGGTCAGTCGTCACAGTGGAGGACACAAATAACATGCCAGTGACTGATGGAAATAAGGATATGATAGGTGAGGACGTTGAGATGATTGTAATCACTCAGGAGGCTGTTTTGGGCACGCTAATGGGGCTAAAGGTAGACAAGTCTCCTGGCCCTGATGGCATGCATCCCAGAGTGTTAAAAGAGATGGCTAGGGAAATTGTAAACGCACTAGTGATAATTTATCAAAATTCACTAGACTCTGTGGTGGTCCCAGAGGATTGGAAAGTAGCAAACGTGACACCACTGTTTAAAAAAGGAGGTCGGCAGAAAGCGGGTAATTATAGGCCGGTAAGCTTAACTTTGGTTGCAGGGAAAGTGCTGGAATCTATCATTAAGGAGGAAATAGCGGGGCACCTGGAGGGAAATTGCCCCATTGGGCAGACGCAGCATGGGTTCACAAAGGGTACGTCATGTCTGACTAATTTGGTAGAATGTTTTGAGGACGTTACCAGTGCAGTAGATAACAGGGAGCCAATGGATGTTGTATATCTGGGTATCCAGAAAGCTTTTGACAAGGTGCCACACAAAAGGTTGCTGCATAAATTAAAGATGCATGGCATTGAGGGTAAAGTGGTAGCATGGGTCGAGGATTGGTTAACTAACAGAAAGCGGAGAGTGGGGATAAATGGGTGTTTCTCTGGTTGGCAACCTGTAACTAGTGGGGTCCCTCAAGGATCAGTGTTGGGCCCGCAGTTGTTCACAATTTACATAGACGATTTGGAGTTGGGGACCAAGTGCAATGTGTCAAAGTTTGCAGACAACACTAAGATGAGTGGTTAACCAAAACGTGCAGAGGATACCGGAAGTCTGCAGAAGGATTTGGAAAGGTTGGGTGAATGGGCTAGGTTCTGGCAGATGGAATTCAATGTTGCCAAGTGTGAGGCTATCCATTTTGGGAGGAATGACAGCAGAATGGATTATTATTTAAACGGTAAGATGTTAAAACATGCTGCTATGCAGAGGGACCTGGGTGTGCTGGTGCACGAGTCGCAAAAAGTTGGTGTGCAGGTGCAACAGGTGATGAAGAAAGCTAATCGAGTTTTGTCTTTCATTCCTAGGGGGTTGGAGTTCAAGACTAGTGAGGTTATGCTGCAATTGTATAGGGTGTTGGTGAGGCCGCATCGTGAGTATTGTGTTCAGTTTTGGTCTCCTTTCCTGAGAAAGGACATATTGGCACTGGAGGGAGTGCAGAGGAGATTCACTAGGTTGATCCCAGAGTTGAGGGGATTAGATTATGATGAGAGGTTGAGTAGACTGGGACTGTACTCATTGGAGTTTAGAAGGATGCGGGGGGGATCTTATTGTGACATATACAATTATGAAGGGAATAGATAGGATAGATGCGGGCAGGTTGTTTCCACTGCTCGGGGAAAGCAGAACTAGGGGGCATAGCCACGAAATAAGGGAAGATAGATTTAGGACGGAGTGTAGGAGGAACGTCTTCACCCAAAGGGTTGTGAATCTCTGGAAATCCTTGCCCAGTGAAGCAGTTGAGGCTCCTTCTTTAAACGTTTTGAAGAAAAAGATAGATGCCTTTCTAAAGAATAAAGGGATTCGGGGATATGGTGTACGGGTCGGAGAGTGCAGCTGAGTCCACAAAGATCAGCCATGATCTCATTAAATGGCGGAGCAGGCTCGAGGGGCCAGATGGCCTACTCCTGTTCCTAGTTCTTATAGACCATCAAAGTTACCTGTAAAGAGATTCAGGACCCTGGTCTCAGAATCAACTATTGCACTATGCACCTTGAAAAGAACTCTGTCATGTTAAGGTCACTCAACCTCAATTGTTCTCTCACAACTAGATTGTCAACTAACCCTATCTCATCGTACAACACCCAGTCAAAGATGGCCTGTTCCCTTGTTTGTTCTTTAACCTATTAGTCCAGAAAATCACTGCATGTACACTGCAGAACATCCTCCAATACTGTACAGTGACTCATGTGACTCCCCCAAACTATATGCAGATTGAAGTACCTGATACTCATAGATCTTCCTTTATTGCATGCATCTCTTAGTTCCTGTCTAACGTCATTCGCAACATTACCACTGCAGTTTGGTTGTCCGTGCACCACCCCAACGAATGTTGTTTGCCCTTTGCTGTTGCCTAACTCGAACCATACAGACTCCACATCTTATGTGGCAATATATTTCCTCAATATTGTATCAATACCTTCCTTAATGAACAATGCAACTCCACCATCTTCCCCTTTCTGTCTGTCACTAAAAACTGAATATCTCTGAATGTTTAGATCCCATCATTGGTCACCTTGGAGCCATGTCTCCGTAATCCCAACTATGTCATACTCCTTTACATCTGGCAAGATTCGCAGTCTCAGTATACGGGGTAGACCATTTACAACTCAGATGGGGGACTTCTGTTCACTCAGATGGTTGTGAACTTGTGTAATTCTCTACCACAGAAGTCTGTGGGGACCAAGTCAGTGAATGTGTTGAAGAATAATTAGATGTATTTATGGACAATAAAGACATGAAGGATATGTGAAGAGTTCGGATGAGGTGTTGAGTTAGTCGGTCAAATGTGATTATATTAATTGTGGTAGAGTAGGCTCGAGAGAATGAATGGCCTACTTCTCCTACATGCATCTTTCTATAACTGGCTAGGCAGGTGCAGAGAGTTGAACGTGCAAAAGCTAACAGCCGGAAATTGAATAATCCATATTGGGAAAGTTTAGAATGAATGGTAGGAGAACTTCCTTGAAGAACTGATGCATGATGCAAACCGCAGAGACATAATTTATTCAAATATCGAAATGAAGCGAACATGAAGATAAATGAAAGTTGATGCTTATTAAAGCTATTTGCATCATTGAAGATACACAAGATTTAACTTGTTTGAATAATCTGTTCCCTGCTACAAAATACCAACATTTTCAAGCCTAATTGAGAGGAAAGTTAATAACTACAACAAATAACTTAATGCCACATCGATGGACCAATTCCCTGCTCTCTCTTTATTAGCTACTGACCTGGAGACAGGACATTCTTCTGTTACTCGTGGGAAATGAAGGCCATTTGAAACACATGGCTCTAAATTCAGGAAATGATTTCTGATGTCTGCTGATTTTCACAACAACTATCGCTTTACGACAGGTGACCATTCCATATGGTATCATGGGCAGTTATGGTGTTCTAACGAGGACAGGAAGTTTGGGTTTGATTGTTCATATTTTTAACAAATGAAAAAATATATACCCAAGGCCATTTCACGAGTTTTACAAGCTCTTCCCTGAACTTCGTTTGTGTGGCTGCATAAATGCATGTGTTTGTACAAGACTTCATTTGGGTGAGCATATCTCCGACTTTAGAGGCAATGTACGCAGAATCTGTATAAACAGGTCGACTATGTATGACCAGGGCGTCAGCCCACTGACTGGCCATCGATGGCAGACTCAACAATATGAAATTAGCCGACACAGCGAAGAGCAAAATAATGGATTTCCTTCGGCTCTCCATCTCTGGGTCGCACTTATTCCCTATCCCAGAAGACCGGAGTCGAATGCGGGCAATATTGGTGACTACAATGCGTCTGATGATTAAACAATTAAACAGCAATATTAAAGCAAAGGGGATGACGGAAAATAAAACACTTTGTAATCTGAAGAAGGGCCCACCTGCAGGAGATCTAAAAAAGGCCGCACTGGGAATAATCCCCCAGGGAACATTATTAATTATTTTCTTATGTTCAAATGCAAACCAAAAAGGAATAGTCTCTGCACATATTAGCACAGAAACAATGGTTATAACAATGGACGCACTTCTCACTGTGCAATACCTGGTTTTCAGATTCTGACAACATATAGCTACAAACCGGTCAAATGTGAAACCAACTGTAAACCACACCGACAGACCCACGTTGCTCCCAGTCAAGTACAACGTAATCTTCCAAATTACAGTGTAGGAAAGAAATGAATGTGGAAACCGTTCCCTGAATATCTGGTGCGCAATTCGTTGGTTGATTGTGGCCAGTAGATCCGCTGTTGCCA